>NW_027452594.1:0-49768 GCF_964194025.1 Convolutriloba macropyga | reverse complement strand
CATTGGGGCAGTATGCTACATTAATGAGTAGTTTTTGTGTTAAAGGCTTACCAATTTCAATCCACATTGACTCAAAAAAATTTCTATTGGTTGTGTTCAAATCATTTCTCATTTTTACTTCAAACTGTTTGGGAACCCAAATACCTACCCCTCCACCTCTCTGTACATTGGTTAATGATGATCTTGGTTGGTGAATGAAGTGATGACTATTGCACAGATAAAACTCGGGAATGTCAGTTTTTTCGTTTATCCATGTTTCGGTAACAACTAGGAATGAGGTTTCATTAAGATTTTTCAAAAAACGAGACAATTGCTCATGTTTATTATTGAGGCTTCTACAATTCATATACCAAAACTTGGGGAACTCCGATTTTCTCGCACACTCACCATTGTATTTTTCAATTGTTGTTATTCTATCCAAATTTGATGGACCTGGGTTTCTTTCAATGTCACCACATTTTTGTAGAATAACTACGATGATTATAAGTAGATATTTTATGTTAAATATTCCGAACCATAGTAAAAATTTTTAATCTGATCGGTATGACGGTAGTTAGGTTTTTTAAGTTTAAATAAATTTGAGTGACTTTTGAGAAACTCAATCGTTTCTAGAAAAAAAGCAAACTTAATCAAAATTAAAACCAAGATAAAAATCCACCTACACCTCAAATAAAACATTTTTAATGATTTCTAAAAAGTCACCCAAATGTATCAGAATTCAATACGATTGTTGAAATTATTCCATCCATCTCTCATGGGTACAAAAAGATCTTTGCGCTTTGGTGGAATATGTCTCAAAGAGACATCGTTTGTCGAACAATTGTAACCAATCCTTTTCAAGTGGTTTCTCAGAGTCGCTACTATTTTATTGATTCCATGTAAATTAGGGTGAACACCATCATGCCTTATATCTGTGTTTTCCAAGTCGTAATTCAGGACATTTACTTTACACGACTGAAATTCACCATAAGTTGATCGGCTATACTATCGACTTCCTTGTTGTATTCATTAATTTCTTTGTTATTTACATCCCTTCCATACAGACCATTCTTTACATTCGGTATTTTGCAAATTGCAACTTTGTGTGGTTTGAACTTTGTTATACATTTGCCAACCAGGTCACCAATTTGCTCTGCTGCTTTTTTTCCGTCAGTACCCTGATCAATAGTGTTATGCCCAAGGTGAAATATAAGGCTTTCCGACTTTGTTCCTGTTGAATACGAATCAATGGTACTGTTGACGTCATTAATGGTTGCAGATGGGTAGGAGTGTATAGCTGTTTCGTTACTGATATCGCTTTGTTTTACAAATTTGAACGTGCTGTCCGAAATAACTAAATTTTTGGCAAACCTAGGCACAAATTTGGGAAAAACTTTTTGCTAGCACTCTCAGACGCTTTACGTTCGTTGTCAACGATACCATCAATAATTTTTGTCAGCATTTTGTCATTTTGAGCTCTCAAGTGAATGATTTCCGACGTTGACTGATCGTATAATCTTTTTTCGTTGTCTAAAGCTGCTCGAAGTTCTTTGTTTTCTTGTTCAATTATTGCAGCTTTTTCTTTATTTAATTCTACATCTTTCCTGAGCTCATCAATTTCACATTGTTGCAAACTACTATTAAGTGATGTTCTTTTGCTTTCTCTTAGTTTCAAAATTTCTTGTATCAACTTGTCTTTATTCCATTTTGTTAGTGCCGTTGTCTCCATTTTGATGTCGGATACTTTGGGTTTTTATGACAAAGTCTTAGTTAAACATAGCAAAAAAATATGTTGACCTGAAAAGAAAGAAAAAGAAACTGGTTTGATCTCACCGGCTGACGAAATACAATAAGTCAAGATAGCTCCAGTAACGTAGAATACCCAATCAATTGTCGATAAAATTGTTTTCAAAAAAAAGAGAATTTATCTTGTTTGATAATATGAGGATTTTTGAAGAAGTCTATACTGAGCTTATATAGCAGTTAAAAAGGGTAAAGTTTTTCAAAACATCGCATGTGTTTCTAGAAAAATCTATGTCGCTGACTTCTAACTTCTAACTTCTGTATGCGGAAATATGTATATACATATATATATATATATATATATATATATATATATGTATATACATATATATATATATATATACATATATATATATAAATATATATATATATATATATATATATATATATATATATAAATATATATATATATATATATATATATATATAAGAAAATTTCAAAACTATCTAGCTATTATTAGGAAAGATCAAACCTGAAACTTTACGCAATAATTGCTACTGATTTTTATCGCTATTTATTTTTAAAGTATAAACTGGATGAACTTAAAAAAATGTAGATTTCAAAAGATTTGTGCCAGTTTATTGAACGGATTCTAAAATCCATTTCTTTCAAAAAGTGAGTTAAGTAAGTTAAAAGTCAAGCGTGAAAGGACGTGTATAAAAAGGGGAAAAGGAAAACAATTTTTTGAAAAAATTTACAGGAGAGGTCCTGAGGTACAATCCGAAGAATTGATTTTACGGGTACTTGGCCGAGTCTCTGACTTGCCAAACAGACATTTTGACCATTCTGAGTTTAACAAAAGTTTTCAAAGGTCCTGAAAAAATTGCAAAATTTGTCAAAAAATGAAATGTGAATCGATTCATTGGGCTGTAATTGTCAAAAAAATATTAAAAGTTATAAAAGTTTTTTTTAGAAGTTAACAACTAATTTTTTGTGTTAAAGTAGGCATGAACTAGGCTATTTTTTTTAAAACTTTATTTACGTTGCTTGTAGATCAAAAGCCAGTGAACCATTTGAATTGCGAGTGACAAGCATAAAAAAATTCCACGAAATTGCAAGAAAATCGACAAATGCTAGAAAAAAAACGCAACATTAGGTGCTCAGGAACTGATTTTTTAACTTTGATTTTTCTGCCCTCCTACCAAGTGGACCAATTTGGGCACTTAAGAGGTTTGGAACTATAATGCCACTTTGTTAACCGTTTTACCCTGTTTCAAAAGTTATTTTAATCGAAAAATCTGTTTTAAAAAACAAAAAAGTGGACCAATATAGATTGATTTTTTGGTTTGTGAAAAAGAAGAGAGTCTAAATATATTTGTTTGAGTAGATTATGCGGGTTTGCAATAATTTTTGAAGCAATCAGTTTGATGATTTATTTGACAAAACAGAGAGCTGAAAAAACTTTTAGTTAATTTTTTGATTTTTCGTTCTTAAAATAATCAATTTTTGATTTTGCTGGTTTCATGATGTATGAACTTTTTGATTGATGAATGATAGGTATGTTCTCAGGTACCAGAAATATCAGTTTTAAAGTTGTTTTTTATTAATACTGAAAATGAAATACTGATTTCTTGAACTCAAATTTTGCGTTAATCTTTGCAGTTTGAAAACGGATGAATTTTCTCAATTCTTACCACAGAGTTCGTTATGAAAATAAAATCACGTAATACGAAAAATGGGTTTAAGGATTTTTTTCGTAGGAACTTTAAATTTCTGGCTTTTGATAGTTTTTTTAATTCCTACAACACCTTAAATGGGTCTCCGATCTTCCAAATGAGTTATAAGATACAGAGGAGTAAGTGTTAAATTAGTAGTTTTCAGATCTTGGGAAATACATAAGATGGATTTCACAAAGTATTCTTTAATTTTTGCTTTTAGAGATGTATGTATTCAATGTTTTTTCTTGAAGTGCTTTTGATTTGTGAGCAGTGTTAGCTCAATAAAATTCTGGTTATCTAGAGAACTTTCTATTAAATTTGAAACAAACAGTAAAAGAAAACAAGAAGTTTTAAACAGATATTTTAAACTTCTTTTTATCTTTTATTGTTTGAGGGAAAAGCATAATTTGCTGTAGTTGTTAACATTGATTGCATATAGATTCACATACAACGTAAAAACTTGAAAGGTCATCAAACGGTTGTAAGACTCGTCAAGTGAAGCGTTTCAGTTGTTCTCAATCTCTTTTATTTAGGAAGTCTTTTTTCTTTTGTTTGAGGAAAACGCATCTTTGTTGATTTTTTTCGAAACTTTTGTGAAATAAATCTTTTTAGGTTTCAATTATGACCAAATTAGATGTTGTACTGAGGTATGATTTACTTCAACTCTAGACTGAAGCTGTATTTTGACCCAATTTATTGATTCGCGATCAAATTGTCCCCCTTTACATCAGTTTTTCATTTTTTCTCGAAAGTTTTTGTTCAGATAGTAAAAAAGGAATTTTTATGAATCCAAACTATAAATTAGGCGTAAATGTAATTTTCCTCTTTTGTCTTTACTGTGCGCTAACAAAAAGTGAAAATTTGACTGCAGAAAAAACTGACCGATTTTTGAAAAGAAAATGTTGAAACAACAATAATAAATTTTTGCTGTAGTTGTTAACATTGATTGCATATAGATTCACATACAACGTAAAAACTCGAAAGGTCATCATAGGGTTGTAAGACTCGTCAAGTGAAGCGAAGCTTTTCAGTTGTTCTCAAACTCTTTATTTAGGAAGGCTTTTTGCATGAAGAGATGTCACTTATTCAATCCTTTATTAGTGAGATTATTAATGTTACTAATAACTATCCAATAATAATCGTATTTCTGTCTTCCCAATATTGTTATTGTGTTTTTGTTTACTAGGAAGAGGAAATCTTTGAAACTAGTGAAGAGGACGGAAATTTTGTCTACTGTCTCCCCAAACACAGAAGAGATAGGAAGTCCAGGTATGACCCCTACGACATCGAAGTTGTCTCTCCAGAGGAAGCCAGAGGGAGGAAAGAAGTGTTCACTGCATCCATGTCAGCCATAACTCTGGTAACTTTGCTACTTTTAAAAGCTCAAATTGATTTAAGTTCTCGTTCTCACATTTTTTAAATTAAAAGTCCAAGAACTATAATTATTTATTTCGGGACTGTATATGACAGTTTACAATGTAATCTCTTCTGTGTAAGAACACTGGTCTTATTTTAGGAAGAAAAGGACTTCTAGGATGCGCGTGATAGCAATCCAAATTGAATTGTCCTCACTTAATGTTTTTTGACCGTTAGTCATCATTTCATCATAATGGAGCGAACTAAGTTGTGCGTTATTCAGACCAGTTTCTATGTGTGTGCGTGCGTGCGTGGGCGCGTATGCTTGTGTGTGTGTGTGTTTTCGTGTTGTGTGGTGGTGTGTGCTTGTGTTTGTGTCTGTCTATGTGTGTGCTTATGTGTGTGTGTGCGTGTGTGTGTGTGTGTGTGTGTGTGTGTGTGTGTGTGTGTGTGTGTGTGTGTGTGTGTGTGTGTGCGTGCGTGCGTGTGAGCGAGCGTGTATGTGCGTATACTTGTATGTGTGTGTGTGTGTGTGTGTGTGTGTGTGTGTGTGTGTGTGCGTGTCTCTGTTTTGCTTGATGTGTTGTGTGCGTCTGCGTGTTCTTGTGTGTGTATGCCTCGGTGGGCGCGTATGCTTGTGTGTGTATTTGTGAGTGTGCGTGTGTGTATGTCTGTCTATCTATGTGTGTGCTTGTGTGTGTATATTTATGTGCGTGGATTTGTGCTTGTGCTTGTGTATTTGTGTGTGTGGTGTGTGTATTTGTGTGTGTATGTCTGTCTGTCTATCTATGTGTGTGCTTGTGTGTGTATATTTATGTGTGTGTTTATGTGTGTGGATTTGTGCTTGTGCTTGTGTATTTGTGTGTGTGGTGTGTGTATTTGTGTGTGTATGTCTGTCTGTCTATCTATGTGTGTGCTTGTGTGTGTATATTTATGTGTGTGTTTATGTGTGTGGATTTGTGCGGGCGCGTGTGTATTTGTGTGGTGTGTATGTGTGTGTGTGTTTGTGTGTTGATGGCTGTGGGCGTGGGTGTGTCTGTGTGTATTCTTGCATATGTGTATGTGCGTGAGTGAGTGGGCGCGTTTGATTGTGTGTGTGTGTGTATTTTTGTGTGTCTGTCTGTCTGTCTGTCTGTCTGTCTGTCTGTCTATCTATGTGTGTGCTTGTGTGTGTTTTTGTGTGTGTGTGTGTGTGTGTCTGTGTGTGCGTCTGTGTGTGTATTTGTGTTTGTCTATGTGTGTTTGTGTGTGTGTTTGTGTGTGTGTGTGTATGTATGTGTGTGTGTGTGTGCGTGCGTGCGTGTGTGTTTGTCTGTCTGTGTGTGTGTGTGCGTGTGTGTGTCTGTCTGTCTGTCTGTGTGTGTGTGTGTGTGTGTGTGTGTGTGTGTGTGTGTGTGTGTGTGTGTGTAAGTGTCTGTGTGTGTGCGTGTTCGTGTTCTGTGTTGTGTTATGTTTTTGTGTGTGTTTTTTATGTGTGTGTATGTGTGCGTTTGTGTTATTGGGGTTGGTGGAGTTTCATTGTGTAGCTTCATTTTGAAGCTTACTCTTTTTCATATATTTTATTTTCCCATTTTATTCTTTTTGCTGAATAGAAGCTTAGCGAGGGCTGCTTTCGGTATCATTTTTTTGCACTTCAAAGACTTCAAATAAATTAATTTCCTTTGATTTTTCCTTTTTTCATACATATAAACTTATTTTGGCGTTTAATGCTTATTTTTTCAATTTTTGAGAAAAGATTTTTTGCAATGTTCAATTTCACGAAGTATTGTAGTTTCATATTTATTTTGAATTCCTTGATCGTTTCGTTCACAATTGTAAATAAGTGTGTTTTGATAATTCAGGGGCTCCATTTTTTTCGTTTTGACATTGGCAATTCGTTTAAATTGTTTTTCAAGATAAATACTGCTAAGTTCTTGTTGACTCATCGTCTCCAACTGAGATTTTTGCAATGAATTATTCACTTTTCAAAAGACAGTTTTTCAGTGAAATCAACCACTAATAAGTTCATTCTGAGAGAGTGAGGTTAACCGACCTCATATTTTGCGTGTACAAAACAACTGAGTTATATATTTTTTCAAATTTCTACTTGGCTGATTGATAACCAAAAGTTTTGTTATTGATGCTTCGTGTTGTTACGTCACGTCACCATCTCGAAATATTGAACTGTACCAGAGTATTATCCAATAATGACAGTTTGAATTGATACTACGTCGGTTACCGGCTGGGCATAATCTGACTGCAATAGATTTCTTATTGATATGAAGTGCATGACCCGATTTGGTTTTTGAGTTTCCGTTTGTGAAATAGGACAACTTCATCAATGTTAATAGTTGTCATGGTCTTCTCTTCTGCGATTCATTTTTTTTGTCAAGATTGAGTAAGCGTATGTAGACGAAAACATTCACGCTTCCTCCACTTTAGATCGTTGAGTCATATAGCGTCTGTGTATTTGGTGGGCCTTGCAATATTCTTACAGTGATGCATGATTTGCAAGAACTTTTTTCGTTTGCAACATTTGTCTCGCAATGAACGGGGATATTTTTTTCGAGACAGGTAAATTAGATTATAATCAAAAAGTTCAAGATATTTGAAACAAAAAATGTCTACAATTCTTCCAAGCATCCATTTGTATTATTTTAACTCGACTTCTCCATACGCTCTATTTTATTCGGAGTCGGCTGTTTCTCCCAACAAATTTTAGCCCGGTTTTTTCTTGAAGACACGGTTCGGTGGCAAGTATAAAATCAAATAAAAAAAATATATATCAAAATAAATGTATGTATTTCTGTGGGTCATCACCCACTGATAGAAAAAAGTGGGGACGGATACCTCAAGATTTTTCATTAAATGCGGCGAGAGTTTTGTTAATCTCAACTAAAATGATGAAAATAACAATACAGCTCGAGCGAGACTGTGCGTAGCAAAAAGAATGTTCCAACTTACGTCTTAAAATAGTCAAAAACTTGCTTTTATTCTCTGGCGAAAAGTCTTTTGACTCTCTATTTTTTCCGTAGCAACATTGAGTGTTTTTTTATTTTGAAAAACGCAAGCTGAATTCTGAAACAACGCAAGCTTAAACAATGCAAGCTGGTAGAATCCGGTGTATGATGATTTTTTTTTCAATCAATTTTGGATCTATTGGAAAAAGTTTGTTTGCAATTCAACAAAGTATCAGATGAGAAAAACGGAGTTGTGCTGAAAAACATAATTTTGTCTTCATTTTCTCTCTCAAATCTTTTTTATATTATTACAAAGTTTCCATTTGAAGTCAAAGAAGTTGAAAATAAGTGGTTCCTCTCTTTCCTCAAATGGTTCTTTTCTTTTATTATGACACTTTTCCTTACAGTGACCCATAAAGAACCACTTCAATGCGTTTAATGTCAAGTTAAAAACCGTAAAAACTAGAACGCAAGGTATACCGTGATTTTTTTACAGGAAAATTTTATGCTTTTCGAAATAAATTTGTTTTAACTGTATATTAGTTGAGAGCTTCATTTAAAGCATCAGGAATAATCAACAGACAAGTGCAATTATCTGTTATTTTAGTCTCAAGTATCCTATATTTGGACAATCATGTGACTTTTCGATAATTCTAATCTTCAAATGAACTGTTGTATGTGGGCTCAGCGTAAGTGCCCACCAAAATTGACAAAAATTTTGCCAAAATTTGGTTTGATCCTGCTCTTAAATTGAAGAAGATATAGTAATAATCAAATGCTGTCTGCATTTATTCTATTCTTCCTCAAAATAAAGGCACCATTTTTTACAAAACTGTTTTTTCAGGATGCCAGAGGAACAAGCGCAATTATGAACGAAGTAGCTCAGTTTTGTTTAGTCTTTTCCTCGTTCTTTAGAAGAATAGTTTCCTATATTTTAGTGTACACCAGGAGTACCACATTTGGTCAGTTGAATTCAGTTACCGGCAAAAACCTCGGAAAATACCGGCAAGGTACTATATTTGTAAAATATGAGTTTAAGTATTCGATGTAAATAGAAAAAATGGTGAAATATTTCCGTTCTTTTTTTATAGTTTTTTTTGTCTGTTTAATATTTTCCGGTTTCCACGTTTTCAATTTTTTTTCTGTTTCCGTCGCATCGGAAACTTGTTGAACTAACAAGAAGCTTATTTAAATTTATTTAACAGCTTATAAAAGTGGCTAGGAAAAGAAACCAGTAAAAGTTTTTAAGAATGTCTTTTGATTTTGTCTTTTGAATACTCGTTTTTCTTATAACTGTATAAAAGATTTTCACCTCTCTTTGTTTTTAAACAAAGTTGTATAATTGATTTTTTTGTTTTAACTATAATGTTTGAACTAATTACGAATTTCATCACAGCTAAATTATTGAAATAGTTTGATCCGCCCTCTAAATCTTTCCATTTATCTGTCTTCCTTCAAGTTTTTCAAACAACACCCGTTCATGACCCTGCGATAAAATTTTTAGTTTTTTTTAATGAAAATCAAAAAGCTTTTGTGGGCAATAAAATGGTGTTTCTCCTTTTTCACCGCGATGCATAAACTAAAACGAAATTTTGACTGAAGAAAAAAGGCCGGCCTCGCTTATATATTTCCCCATTTGAAAAAAAAGATTAATATTAATGATCGATTTAAAACCAAACAATCAGGATTGTAAAATTCAATCAATTTCTAGACATGATTTACGACTGTTTGTACCTCAATAGGAGGCGAGTAATATTTTAATTGCTCCCAAATTAAGGTTGTAATAATACATGGCTCATGTTGGTCTTTTTGTGATTTTCCGTGTTCCTTTTTTTCGTCTGACCGACCTTACTTTCTTGACAAATGGGGAAACTAGGGGAGTTAAACGCAACAGTTCATAAGTTTTCTTACTGTTCTCTGAAAGTTTTCTTACTGTTCTCTGAAAGTACCGTCCTTCTGATGAGGCATAAATTCATGGTTTGATAGCCAAATGTGACAAAACCTTTGCAGTTATTGAGAGAAATCCGTCCGAAATTTGTCGGTTGTGTTTACACATTTGCATAATATTTATTTTAATTTTATTAATAATAATTTGCTATTTGTTTTTGTCAGCTTGTTTGTACGCTGCTTTTACAACGCGTTCTGTTTTGATATACATGAACTCAATCTTGGATAACCATTGTGTTTGGAACAACGGAATTTTTTAAGGACAACATGCATGACAGAGTAGGAAAATGGTTTTTTTGGTTCTGTAACTAGTCAGTTTGAGTTATCTCATACTTGTTCCTAATATAAATGTTCAGTCTCATTTAATGCGACGTTGATTTGTGGGTTTTTTAAGGAGGCGGGGTTTGTCTAGAGATATCATATGCCTTTTGCGATCTAAAAGTCAATGGTTCAATTCTATGTCTTAGTGAAACTAAAACTGAGAAGTTATGGCTGTAACTTCAAATGAGATGAAAACTTGAAAATGAAACGAACAGCAAAAAAGCGTCACTGCGACTTAAAAACCCAGTTTGAAGTGCTGAGAAAGTAGACCATCGATGTCCGAATACTGTTCACAAGGGGTTAAGAGATAGCGGAGAGTGTTTTTGATTAAGAGAATTCTACAATTGCTGTTCCCAGTGTACGTAACCAGAAATGTAAGATGAAACTAAAAAGATGCCCAGTTCCCTTTTAGGTTAAGTACAGCCCCGATGGCTCGAAAATTGTGGTGCGGACTCCAGTGCTGCGCTGGATGTACGAAGCCAGACTGTTCCGGATGATCTTTGACAAGTCAGTGTTTGCCAAATTCAGAATATGGAAGACTTTCAAATTGTGGAGGGCCAACGTCAGAAGCAAAAAGAAGGCCGAAGTCAGGTCAGCTCAAATTTAGACGATTATGAAAAAATTCTTAATAAATTGTTATGAATATTATCGGAACTTGTTCAACTGTTTTAAAATATGCACTATTGGTTTGATCTATGGCATGGAATAAAATCGACGCTTTAATTCGTCTACTGAAATTCTGTGTTTCGTTCAGAACACTAAATTTTCTAAGCGACATATTAAATCTTTCAATAAAAAATGAAACAAGTATTTATGCTAGAAAGTATTTGTTAGTGTACAGAGAAAAAGATTTAAATTCACTTTTATAATTGCGGCGCCCGTTGAATTTTAGATGCCAGCAATTTAAAACTTTTTCGGATTTTGTTATTTACTTCAATTTTGAGTTGTTTTAGCTCGTGGATGATCTGCTGTTGATTAGTTTCTTTTTATTTGCGACTAATTTTTTCCGGTAAGGAGTTTGGCTGATTCATTTCTCTAGTTGTATGTCCAGTCCTCCTCTATAGAGAGTTTTACGTGATATCATTTCAAAACTGCCTGAAGGTCTGATTTTTTCAGTACATATTTTGCTAATTCTGTAGAAGCCAGGTCAAGAAATCAAAAGATAAGAAGGTTTTGCTCGAATCGTGTGTAGGTCTCCTATTATGAAAGATAAAATTATGAAAAACTTTTATTTGGGGCATCATTTGAAGAGCCGCACTCCCAGCTGCAAATTGCCCTCGAATTGACCGTTTTTGCAATCTGGTTCTAGAAGAACTTTATTTGCTCTCAAATTATTTTTTTAGCTTGATTTCTTGAATTTTGCTTGATCTGAAGTGTTTGCATTTTATGCTATTGCTAGGATAGAGGCGATTGTAAGAAATGAAGTAGCAAAGCCGGTACAGTTCAATTGGTAAGGTCTAAGACAGCCATCGGGGAGGTCGAGTGTTCATGCCCCACTTTGGCCAGATTTTTTGCATGTAGAAAAAAAATTTTAAGTTACACCTCTAAATTAAATAACCACGCCTGTTGTTCGAGAGCAATTCATCCGGAAGTGGTCGGTTTTTGTTGATTTTTTAGAATGTTTTTAACAGATTTGAAATTATTTTTCCAAGTTAATGGTTTTAGATAAAGTTTTCTTTCATAAATTTAATTCCATCGTGATTTTAAAATTCATTGCAGTTGTCGATTATTACGATTGTTTTTTATTTTTAAAATTTTTCTTTTTTTGTTGCATAAGCGTTGAAAAAATCTGCTCACTTCTGCCATTGAAAAATGCATATATTTTTTAAAAAAAATTCTGAAGTGCAAAAATCTTTGCCGTCAATTTTTGCCGTCTGCAGTGTATTTGTTGCTCATGTAAAAAAGTCGATCTTATTTTTGAATCAGGTTGTTTAAAACTTATGTTTTAAAAGCTGTAGTGTTTTCTATATCTTCTATAAGTTTTTGGCAATTAATTTAAATGCATTGCTGTATCTAGAGATCCTAAAAATTGAAATAATTTGATTTTTCATTATCATACCCTATCGTTCGCAGTATTTCAACTTTTAAGAAATAGGTTGGATAAATTGAAAAAATTGGTATTACTTAAAAAAATAGCTCATCGAACAATTTTTTGTGAGCGGATCTTTCGAGGTTGCCCTATGGTTTCGAATGTTGTGCAGCAACTGTGTCAATATGGTAATATTAGAAGTTGCCTAATAAAAGGAACTCGTTGCTTTTGAGAATACTTAGAGTTTGATTCCTTTTCTTTGTGAAAATTGTTTTGCATGATTTCTGGATTTACCAGCTATATATTTTTTTCTTTCAATTTTGAATCTGCCTGGCCCAATTTCTTGTGATATTTATTAACAATTAGCTAGAAGGTTGATGCTTTTTTTAGTCATAATTTTGAGATCAGCAGAGAACTCTAACATCTTCCCTTGACTATCCAATAAGGAAGTTTCATCTCTCTGGCGAGGTTTTTTGCTGACACCCCTGCTTAATGGGGCCTGAATTCAAATCTTACTTTTTTGGAAATAACATTTTGCGGTTAGTTATGTTTTGAATTTTTGTAGTTAACCCTATTTCTAGACTGTTTTGATCCCTATTTGATCTGAGAAATTTCGAATTATTTCGAAGTGACGCGTAAACATCGGTTTGACAGACTTTCAGTCAATTGAAAACAAATCTTTTTTTTCCAATTTATAGTTGGGGTCCATTGTAATAGCCAGAGAACTTTTTGGCTATGAACCAATTGATCAGTGTACCAATCAGAGCCGAGACCAACCAAAGAATCAACTCCTTAAAATCACTTAAGCAGTTCGTGAAAATATGAGCACATTTTCTCAAATGCAGAATTTTTGAACTCTTCTTGGAGTGCTCTTCTTGGAGGAGTGCAAAGTCATTAGAGTACCCTGTACTGTTTTGTTAGATTACTGATAGACCTGTATATTGGTAGTCGTCTAATTTTGTAGGTATTTTTTGACAAATTTTTGAAAGCTCTTTTATAATCGAAACAGATCAAAATTGCATCAGAATTTTGGCTAATGCTTAATTTGTTCACTGGTGCCAGCTCCCCTTCCTGTGGATATATATAGATGTGCAATCCTTTTCTTGTCATAATTTCTGCTATTTTAGTGGCGAAATTGAACGAGAGCTTTTAACGAACACAGACGCTTTGCTTCTGTGCTTATTACACGTGCGTAGTATCTGCCAATCAGCTTGCCCTAGCAACTCATATCAGAATCTGGGAACAACAGAAGTGTGCTTAATCTCATTGGATCCTAAGGAGACAATCTGGTTGGCTGATTTCATGACCAATCAAAAGCGACAGTGCTCCTCTGCTCTCGACAAGTTGCTGACAATGAGAGATAATATTGTGGAAATTGCCAAGAGAGCTTGCCTTGTAAGTTTTGATGCTATCGAGACACCTGTATAATTATATTTCTCCGAAATTTTTAAATCGGCATTTTAAAGAATTTAGGGATTTAAGTCCAATTTTTATCCTTTATTTGTTGAAAATGACTGATTCAAAACTTTGCATAGCGCCTAATAGCTGTTGAATAAAGTGCCAAAAAAGGGTTTTTGTCCTAACGCACTCTTTATTTCAATTGATTTGATGGAAGTTTTGAGTAGAATGAGCTTGGAGCTTAAAGTTCCATTAAAACCATTTAAGTCCAATTTTTATCCTTTATTTGTTGAAAATGACTGATTCAAAACTTTGCATAGCGCCTAATAGCTGTTGAATAAAGTGCCAAAAAAGGGTTTTTTTCCTAACGCACTCGTTACTTCAATTGATTTGATGGAAGTTTTGAGTAAAATGAGCTTCGAGCTTAAAGTTTCATTAAAAAACCATTTAAGTCCAATTTTTATCCTTTATTTGTTGAAAATGACTGATTCAAAACTTTGCATAACGCCTAATAGCTGTTGAATAAAGTGCCAAAAAAGGGTTTTTCATAACGCACTCTTTATTTCAATTGATTTGATGGAAGTTTTGAGTAGAATGAGCTTGGAGCTTAAAGTTTAATTAAAAAACCATTTAAGTCCAATTTTTATCCTTTATTTGTTGAAAATGACTGATTCAAAACTTTGCATAGCACCTAATAGCCGTTGAATAAAGTGCCAAAAAATGGTTTTGTTTCCTAACGCACTCTTTATTTCAATTGATTTGATGGAAATTTTGAGTAGAATGAGCTTGGAGCTTAAAGTTTCATTAAAAAAACCATTTAAGTCCAATTTTTATCTTTTATTTGTTGAAAATGACTGATTCAAAACTTTGCATAGCGCCTAATAGCTGTTGAATAAAGTGCCAAAATAGGTTTTTTCCCTAACGCACTCTTTATTTCAATTCATTTGTTGGAAGTTTTGAGTAGAATGAGCTTGGAGCTTAAAGTTTCATTAAAAAACCATTTAAGTCCAATTTTTATCCTTTATTTGTTGAAAATGACTGATTCAAAACTTTGCATAGCGCCTAATAGCTGTTGAATAAAGTGCCAAAAAAGGGGTTTTTTTCCTAACGCACTCTTTAATTCAATTGATTTGATGGAAGTTTTGAGTAAAATGAGCTTCGAGCTTAAAGTTTCATTAAAAAACCATTTAAGTCCAATTTTTATCCTTTATTTGTTGAAAATGACTGATTCAAAACTTTGCATAGCGCCTAATAGCTGTTGAATAAAGTGCCAAAAAAGGGTTTTTCATAACGCACTCTTTATTTCAATTGATTTGATGGAATTTTTGAGTAGAATGAGCTTGGAGCTTAAAGTTTAATTAAAAAACCATTTAAGTCCAATTTTTATCCTTTATTTGTTGAAAATGACTGATTCAAAACTTTGCATAGCACCTAATAGCCGTTGAATAAAGTGCCAAAAAATGGTTTTGTTTCCTAACGCACTCTTTATTTCAATTGATTTGATGGAAATTTTGAGTAGAATGAGCTTGGAGCTTAAAGTTTCATTAAAAAAACCATTTAAGTCCAATTTTTATCCTTTATTTGTTGAAAATGACTGATTCAAAACTTTGCATAGCGCCTAATAGCTGTTGAATAAAGTGCCAAAATAGGTTTTTTCCCTAACGCACTCTTTATTTCAATTGATTTGTTGGAAGTTTTGAGTAGAATGAGCTTGGAGCTTAAAATTTAATTATAAAACCATTTAAGTCCATTTTTTATCCTTTATTTGTTGAAAATGACTGATTCAAAACTTTGCATAGCACCTAATAGCCGTTGAATAAAGTGCCAAAAATGGTTTTGTTTCCTAACGCACTCTTTATTTCAATTGATTTGATGGAAGTTTTGAGTAGAATGAGCTTGGAGCTTAAAGTTTCATTAAAAAAACCATTTAAGTCCATTTTTTATCCTTTATTTGTTGAAAATGACTGATTCAAAACTTTGCATAGCGCCTAATAGCTGTTGTTTTTTCCTAACGCACTCTTTATTTCAATTGATTTGATGGAGGTTTTGAGTAGAAAGAGCTTGGAGCTTAAAGTTTCATTAAAAAACCATTCAAGTCCAATTTTTATCCTTTATTTGTTGAAAATGACTGATTCAAAACTTTGCATAGCGCCTAATAGCTGTTGAATAAAGTGCCAAAAAAAGGTTTTTTCCCTAACGCACTCTTTATTTCAATTGATATGTTGGAAGTTTTGAGTAGAATGAGCTTGGAGCTTAAACTTCCATTAAAAAACCATTTAAGTCCAATTTTTATCCTTTATTTGTTGAAAATGACTGATTCAAAACTTTGCATAGCGCCTAATAGCTGTTGAATAAAGTGCCAAAAAAGGGTTTTTGTCCTAACGCAATCTTTATTTCAATTGATTTGATGGAAGTTTTGAGTAGAATGAGCTTGGAGCTTAAAGTTCCATTAAAAACATTTAAATCCAATTTTTATCCTTTATTTGTTGAAAATGACTGATTCAAAACTTTGAATAGCGCCTAATAGCTGTTGAATAAAGTACCAAAAAGGGTTTGTCCTAACGCACTCTTTATTTCAATTGATTTGATGGAAATTTTGAGTAGAATGAGCTTGGAGCTTAAAGTTTCATTAAAAACCTTTTAAGTCCAATTTTTATCCTTTATTTGTTGAAAATGACTGATTCAAAACTTTGCATAGCGCCTAATAGCTGTTGAATAAAGTGCCAAAAAAGGGGTTTTTTTCCTAACGCACTCTTTACTTCAATTGATTTGATGGAAGTTTTGAGTAAATTGAGCTTCGAGCTTAAAGTTTCATTAAAAAACCATTTATGTCCAATTTTTGTCCTTTATTTGTTGAAAATGACTGATTCAAAACTTTGCATTGCGCCTAATAGCTGTTGAATAAAGTGCCAAAAAAGGGTTTTTCATAACGCACTCTTTATTTCAATTGATTTGATGGAAGTTTTGAGTAGAATGAGCTTGGAGCTTAAAGTTTAATTAAAAAACCATTTAAGTCCAATTTTTATCCTTTATTTGTTGAAAATGACTGATTCAAAACTTTGCATAGCACCTAATAGCCGTTGAATAAAGTGCCAAAAAATGGTTTTGTTTCCTAACGCACTCTTTATTTCAATTGATTTGATGGAAATTTTGAGTAGAATGAGCTTGGAGCTTAAAGTTTCATTAAAAAAACCATTTAAGTCCAATTTTTATCCTTTGTTTGTTGAAAATGACTGATTCAAAACTTTGCATAGCGCCTAATAGCTGTTGAATAAAGTGCCATTTAAGTCCAATTTTTGTCCTTTATTTGTTGAAAATGACTGATTCAAAACTTTGCATTGCGCCTAATAGCTGTTGAATAAAGTGCCAAAAAAGGGTTTTTCATAACGCACTCTTTATTTTAATTGATTTGATGGAAGTTTTGAGTAGAATGAGCTTGGAGCTTAAAGTTTAATTAAAAAACCATTTAAGTCCAATTTTTATCCTTTATTTGTTGAAAATGACTGATTCAAAACTTTGCATAGCACCTAATAGCCGTTGAATAAAGTGCCAAAAAATGGTTTTGTTTCCTAACGCACTCTTTATTCCAATTGATTTGATGGAAATTTTGAGTAGAATGAGCTTGGAGCTTAAAGTTTCATTAAAACCATTTAAGTCCAATTTTTATCCTTTATTTGTTGAAAATGACTGATTCAAAACTTTGCATAGCGCCTAATAGCTGTTGAATAAAGTGCCAATAAAAGGTTTTTTCCCTAACGCACTCTTTATTTCAATTGATTTGTTGGAAGTTTTGAGTAGAATGAGCTTGGAGCTTAAAATTTAATTAAAAAAACCATTTAAGTCCAATTTTTATCCTTTATTTGTTGAAAATGACTGATTCAAAACTTTGCATAGCACCTAATAGCCGTTGAATAAAGTGCCAAAAAGGGTTTGTCCTAACGCACTCTTTATTTCAATTGATTTGATGGAAATTTTGAGTAGAATGAGCTTGGAGCTTAAAGTTTCATTAAAAAACCATTTAAGTCCAATTTTTATCCTTTATTTGTTGAAAATGACTGATTCAAAACTTTGCATAGCGCCTAATAGCTGTTGAATAAAGTGCCAAAAAAAGGTTTTTTCCCTAACGCACTCTTTATTTCAATTGATTTGTTGGAAGTTTTGAGTAGAATGAGCTTGGAGCTTAAACTTCCATTAAAAAAACCATTTAAGTCCAATTTTTATCCTTTATTTGTTGAAAATGACTGATTCAAAACTTTGCATAGCGCCTAATAGCTGTTGAATAAAGTACCAAAAAGGGTTTGTCCTAACGCACTCTTTATTTCAATTGATTTGATGGAAATTTTGAGTAGAATGAGCTTGGAGCTTAAAGTTTCATTAAAAAACCATTTAAGTCCAATTTTTATCCTTTATTTGTTGAAAATGACTGATTCAAAACTTTGCATAGCGCCTAATAGCTGTTGAATAAAGTGCCAGAAAAGGGGTTTTTTTCCTAACGCACTCTTTACTTCAATTGATTTGATGGAAGTTTTGAGTAAAATGAGCTTCGAGCTTAAAGTTTCATTAAAAAACCATTTAAGTCCAATTTTTATCCTTTATTTGTTGAAAATGACTGATTCAAAACTTTGCATAGCGCCTAATAGCTGTTGAATAAAGTGCAAAAAAAAGGGTTTTTCATAACGCACTCTTTATTTCAATTGATTTGATGGAAGTTTTGAGTAGAATGAGCTTGGAGCTTAAAGTTTCATTAAAAAAACCATTTAAGTCCATTTTTTATCCTTTATTTGTTGAAAATGACTGATTCAAAACTTTGCATAGCGCCTAATAGCTGTTGTTTTTTTCCTAACGCACTCTTTATTTCAATTGATTTGATGGAGGTTTTGAGTAGAAAGAGCTTGGAGCTTAAAGTTTCATTAAAAAAACCATTTAAGTCCAATTTTTATCCTTTATTTGTTGCAAATGACTGATTCAAAACTTTGCATAGCGCCTAATAGCTGTTGAATAAAGTGCCAAAAAAGGTTTTTTCCCTAACGCACTCTTTATTTCAATTGATTTTTTGGAAGTTTTGAGTAGAATGAGCTTGGAGCTTAAAGTTCCATTAAAAAACCATTCGTTGTACCAAATTGCAATGAAAAGAAGTTATGTGTATAACAAATAAGATGAGATCGCTGTATAAGCACACATCTTTCGCGCTGTAGAAGTAGTCGCGCAATTTTGTACTGAAACTCAGGTTACTGTATTGTTTTGTTGAGCAAATCACTCTTAGTTCTCTAAAACGTTCGGAAAACCCAAAAAATTATATCGGTGTCGGTTACTAATGCTGGTGTATGTTTTAGAAAGTGGCTCAAGACGAAGCCCGTGAACATGGGATTGAACCTGCAAAACTAATGCACGGGGAATTTGACTTCTCCCGGCGACGGAAAGAAAACAGTTCGTATTTACTACGCTTTAAATGACTGCTTTCTTAATTGCGGATTGCTTTAAAATCATTCACTGGCCATTTTTTGTTTGTTTGTTTGTCATTTTAGCTTCGCCGTATACTGAGTTAGCAGTGTGGAAACACATTCTACGTCGCCTGTCCAAATTCCTTCGACTGGTTGACAACCAGATGCTGGACATGTTGCAGAGACTGGTCATCAATGCTACCAGTCACCTCTGGCATCACGTAGATGGAGGTCTTGAGAATGTCCGACGGCGCATGATACAAGCAGCCGAAGTTGGTTCCATTTCTTATAAGAATTGGGAACCTGAATATTTGTTTCTCTTTTCTGCTATTATCGTAGTGACTATGATTTTAAATTTCAAGCTGCGTTTTAGTATTTTAAAAGGGGTTCTGCTAAGTTCGATTGTGAACAAAGGACGTCGAAACATCCCCAGTGTCTAGCTATTTGTGATTAATTCTAGTTAACCATACGCGAAAGTTTCAAAATTCTGAGCGTTGATGAGTTCTCAGGTTTCAATTGGGTAGTTAATTTGGATCCCCCCCCCCCCCCCCCAGTTACAGAGCACGTGCCAATACATAGTAAATCATTATGTAAAAATATGGCACGTGCGTCTGGGGGTGCAATTAATATGCACCCACTAAGCTGGGGGGGGGGGGCACAAACGGAAAAGATCCGCTAAGTTTTTATAGTAAATTTGATTCGTTGAAATGAAAGTGAAGTGAACTGTTGTCATTGGCGCTTTAATTGGATCAACAGAACATCAATGATTGCCACTACTTTAATTAAAATCAAAAGTCAAAATTGAATCGCCTTTTTATTTTTTCAAGGATGAGAAGAAACTAAAAGAAGAGGAAGAATTTAAACCCCGATTGAGGTCAGGAGGGTTTAAGAGGTCTCTGGGTCCAGATGATTTCCAGAGCAACCATGACAACCAGAATAACAAGAAAGAATATGTCGTTCCAAAGTACGACTTCAATGCATTCAAAATACCCAAAAAGACAGTAGTCGATATTGATGAGGTAAGAATTGTAGCCGACTGCAATTCAAGGGTTGAATATTCATTATCAGATGAACTGTTTAATCTTTACTATCAACTTGTCTGTTTTTACAATGATTTTTTGTGTACTTAGATTTTTAATTGGTCCACTGATTTCAGTGGCTGGCCATAAAAACTATGCAAAACTTAAGTTCGCGCTAACATATTAAGTGATATAGTTTTGCTTGCGTGGAAACTTATGTTTATAACGTTTGAATCTACACCTAGGCAAATTATTAATCCGAAATTAAAATGTTATTTGACGACAAAAATATTCTAAGTTTTCACACAGCTGACATCCCAAATGAAGTGTTATTCGTGATTGTTTCGCCAAGGAATTATATTATGGTTATTGATTGCTCTCGGACGAAGTTTGAAGTACAGTTACTGTAGTCCTTTTCATGCAAAATTTTTGCGGGACCGTTTTTACCTTTTCTAAATTTCTTTGCTCTCTTGAGCGATTTAGGTTGACTTTTCTTTTTCAAAAACCGGATACACTGGTAAATCCCGAGAGCTTTAAGTGTCTGAACTCACTTAGAGGTTTATTGGGCTCTAAGTTTACTGAGGCTGCTTCGTAAAAGTTCAAGCCCCCCGCACCTCTTTCTGTTACCCCCTTCAACGCAATGCGTCTGGGCCTACGCTTACGCTGGCTAGAACCACACGAACATACCCATTGTCGGTTATGTTTCAATTTGCTCTTTCAATTACATTGACTCACTTTTAAGAGTTATTCAATTGTAAGTGTCCAATTCCATTATTGTTTTTCTGAACTGAAAAGTGATAACTTTCTTCTAATTGAAGCATGATTTTTTAGTTTTACCGAAAAACTATCAGAATGTATAATAAATGATCTTTGACTGCTCTTATCTCTCATAATTGTTTAATTTTTAGTTACCTGAAGTTGGTAGTGTAGTTTTATGACGTTACAATCAGCAATCTTTCTCTTTGCAAATTGGCGTTGGCTATTTTCAACTGAAGAGAGATCTTTAAATAAGAAAATTGAAGTTGAGGGATGATTTTTTTTTACCTTTTTTTGAATTCAATTATACAATTTTGAAAACCTGCATTTATTTTAAACCAATTGAAGGCAGATTTTTGCTGAACGTTTTTGTTTGGAAGTTGAAAATTAATGACCGAAAATTGTTGTCGGTTTTCTTTAATTGAAAGAACTAGATAACAGTGCCAATCAATGAAATATCTAAGTTTTGATTTTTTATATAAATTAATTTTGATTTGTTAAAAATAGGCTGTAAACATTTGGTGAACCACTTAAGCTTAACTTTTGCGAAGAAAATGACATGTTTCAAGTTTTGATCCCGTTTTGAATGAGTTTTTCAGTGATACTGCTTTTGTATCTGTCAGCAAAAGATATCAATCAGTGGAGTTTGGCTTCACGGAAAAAATATTTGAGGGGCGTTATGAAGTTCCTAATCTCCATCTCATGGCGGGTGGGAACAAAAAGAACAATCACTTAATTTTCTGTCTTCATAAATGAATTACCCTATTGCCTTCAAAGTTATCAAAGTTTCTAAGAGTATACTGCTAACTGGCATTATCATTAAACGTACTGTCCTGGTTTTGGAATTCCTTCAAACAAATGTTTGAGAATTCATGAACGCGGTCATTGGCAAAATGAAATGAAAAGGGATAGACCGATAAAATTCTGTCATTAAGTCATAGTGCGTTAGGTTATTCAAGTGCATTAGAGTGACTGATAGCTGGTATTAGTTTTATTCTTAATGGCCATCAGTATAGAAGCTGAATTGACTATAGTTGTGTAATCTAACTGAAACTGCTTACAAAATAAGATCACAAAGCCTGCAGTTCGAAAAGAACACTTTTGTTGCTTTCAACACTTTTACCCCCATATTATATTCACCAACTTTCAAAAATAATATTGGATAGAAAAAATTTGACGAACGAAAACAAATATTAGACGTCATAAGCAGGAAAATTTGGTAAAAAAAGCGATGCAACATATCTATACTTTAACTATTCTCACAAAATCTATTCCACCTGGCTTCTTGGAAAATTGATATTTCCTGCGGTTGCAAAACTATGAAACTGGATTTCTGATTCTGTATTTTGGGTACAAATCTAATATATTACTTTTCAGATTCTGGGCTCGATAATAAAGAAGGAAAAAGAGGACGAATTGCCTGAGCCCCTGTTCAATGTGAGACTGCAACTGAATGTCACTCCCCTCAGAACTGTCAGCTCTAAACTAGTCAAAAGTGTCAGTTTTACACACTACCTTTTTTAACGGACTTGTTCAGAAACCTGTACATACTCCTCCCCCTAACATCTGACCCCATCAAATCTTATAAATGAAATTTTGACATCCTATGTATGGTTTAGAATAGTTGCAATCGCTAGTGCTTGCTTTTTAATGGGCTGTAAAAGTCAATAAGGATCCAATTCAGAAAGCGCACATTATTCCATCTTGCGCAGGTTTGTAAAAAGAGGTTTTGTTTCAGCGTCTTGAGAGAATCTAGAAACTACACTAGACTTATTTTGTTCATAAGTCGCTTTTTCCTTGTTGACAGTTTTGCGAGGTTTAAAACTGTTTTTCGAGGTTTAACTTTCTGAACTTATTGAATTTTTTTATATCTTGAATTGCCTGCTGTTGTGATGTTTAGAAAAGTTCAATGGCTCCAACTGCGAGTGGCTTCGACTCAAGACAGGACTTTGCCTCTAAGCTTCGAGTTCCATCACATGTCACTTTTCACGATGGTACGAGACTTTCTCTTAATCATATTTGATAGTAATTTCAAGATCTCAATCTCAAACACAATGTACACCCTATGAAAAAAGCTCTCTTGTATCATAGTTTAACGTTTTGAGGGAGGGGTTTGGGTTCAATTACAGCTGCGCTTGTGAAGAGGGTGTTGAATTTGACATTATTCGAACAACAATTTGAAACCATCATAAGTTTAATCTCCACTCGAAACTAATCTGGCTCTCAGATTCATTTTTATTGCCTTATTTCCCTTGTTTCTTTTCAAAATATCACTGGTGTATAAGGTCACTTTTTTCGTTCCAAGAGGACAATCAAATAGATTCCGAAAACAACCCTGATGAGGTGCCCTACGACCCCAATCAGCCCTCAGTCACACCAGGGGACGATGACAGAGGTACAGTGATGTCTGAAGACAACGAGAGTGTCGTGTCTGAACAAAGCAGTATTGGGGCCAGTTCGTCAGCGGGAGGAACTCTAATTGGGTAATTTGACCTCTGAATTTTTTGTTTTGTTTTGTTAGTGGACGATAAATTAGTTGCATAAATCAATTCGGAAGAAATCGTCTTCTTTTTGCCCCGATCAGTTATGACCATAAATTTTGTATGAATCTTTTTAAAAAAGTATATGCTAATTGTACTTGCTAATGCTTATTTCATTCACCGTTTATAAGGATTATTATCAATGTAAAAATACTTAGTCAATTGGTTTATGCTGGCTTGTAAAAACAAAAGTTGTTCCGAGGAAGGGGGATTGAAAAAATCTGAATTTTGTGAAAGTTTGAAAACTGTACTTCGTTTTAGCCGAAACCCGTGAGTTAGCTTAATGGCGATTGTTGTATTTTATTAGTGCTTCATTTTTCAGGGTTTTATCATTGTGTGAATAAAATTGGCGTATGTTCATTTGTTGTTTTAGTGATTAATAGAGAACAAAAAAATGATCAGGCTAAAACTTATTGAATACATTTCAAATAGTGTTCAGGTCAAATGCTAAAACTAAAAGGCATTCTGAGATTAATTGAAAATAGTTTTCATAGTGTAACGTACATACGATATTTAAATCTGTCGCAGTTCTTTCGATCAATTGAGTACTTGCCAATGAAAAATAAGATCTTTCTTGCGATGTCGAACGGATTAACATCTATGCATCGTGCAAGTGTTTCTCAAATCCTAGAACTGATAATTATCTGTTGAGATTTATAAATTATACATCAATACAAAGTAAATCATTATGTAAAGTTGCACTTTTGTTTGGGATTGTAAAGATTGTGCACCCACCACTTGGGGCAAATTGGGAGGGCGGCAAAAGAGCTAACGGTCACCAAAAACTTTGTTTCAGGTACTTCGGTCGCTTCAAAGAGTCCCAACAAGGGGAAGTTTACACCAGTCTTTTTCCCTCTCTGCAGGACTTCAAGGACAACATTGTCACGTGTTTCAATCTGTTCGAGTCAACTGTCGGTATGAAATCTTTCTGCTTCTGTTACTGATAGTAATTATATTGCGTTTATGTTTATGCGTGACGGTATTAGTTCTGTTGTAATGTTTTTTATTGCTTTGCATGATAATTTTTTTTTTAATTTTTTTCAAAAAAATATATGAGAACTATATGCTAGCCCCAGTTTTTTCTTCAGACCATTTTCGACTTCTTTGAGGGCATCCAAGAGCAACATATATCGTATCGTTTTGAAGTTCTTTGCTCCTAAATTTTTACTAAAGAGAAAGTTCAAAAAATCATTCTGAAAAAATTCTCGGGCATTTTTTTTCATCTTTTTAACATCCTAGAATCAATATTTTATCCTTGCCATTAGTTTGGTCTTTATGTGCTCATATTTTCTGAGAAAAGTCGAAGAAAACTAAAACATGGCTGCATGAAGCCAAAAAAGACCGGTGAAAATGCTGTCACAGTTAAAAAGAAATCTATTTTGAGAGAGCGGCGGAAACTGCCAAACAATGAGCGTCTCCGTTACCCCTTAAAAGGATCGGCAAGCAGTTCTTCTGAAAAATGAAAAGTTTTTCGATTTTCTCTTCTGAAAGTTTTTCGATTTTCTCTTCTGAAAGTTTTTCGATTTTCACTTCTGAAAGTTTTTCGATTTTCACTTCTGAAAGTTTTTCGATTTTCACTTCTGAATTGGTTATAAAAAACGAGTCATCTGATCCATATCCACAAAAATATGTCAAGATTTTAGTAAAGTTGCTTTTTGGTTGTGTCCAGGTCAATATCTATTCCTCCACGCCATTTTCTTTAATATTTTGTGTGGGCTTCTGATGAAATTGCAAATTAGTTATGAAAACGTTGAATGTTATTTCTAACAACTAGAACTGATAAAGCGGAGTCAATTTTATATATGTCAAAATAATTTTCTTCGGAAATTTTATCAGAATTTCAGAGGAAAACATGCTTCGTTGCTACATACTAAGTATTTTGCTAAATGTCCGGCTGTTATAGGAAAAGATTATGTGACAATATAGCTTCTGACTGAAAGTTATGAACTGTAAATTTTGTCTTTTTCCTTTTGACTGTGTCGTAAATTCTGCTAATCTTTTGCCTCCCTTAATACTAATCAACTTTTTTTAAAAGAAGGCAACCGAACAAATGACTTTGTGCTCACTTTCTAAGTTTGTACAACTCCTCAAATTATAACCAGATAACTTTGAAATTGGCAGTAATGCCTTCAAAAAACGCTTGGGCAATGTGGGTCTGAATTTTCTTTTGTTTTTTGTTGAGGCGATTTTGTGTCCCAACCAAATTTTGTCAGTAAGAAACTATAATTATATACGGGATGCATTTTTACATATATGTGATTTTAGGCCAGGTCTGTTCTCTGCTACGCGAACCAGAACTCAAACTATTTTACGAGCAGCCCAAGGTCATTATGACAAACAAGTCCCCAGCATCACCAAAACGCCAGAGCAAGGAGTCCAAAAGCGTGGCAAAACAAAGCAAAAAATCCTTACGCTTGGGGTCAGCCTCGAACCCGCGCCTCTCGGGTGGAGTCAGAAGTTCGTCTCCGTCACCTTCGCCTTCTCCGATGATGTTCCTTGATGAAGACGACATGGCGATGCTTAATTTGCGGCCATGGCCTGACCTTGATTTGGTTTTTGGGTTGGACAATTGGTACCAAGATAACATTGACAAGTTGATCACTCTGTTCAACGATCTCTTCGAAGAAATCGATGAATATTCTGTTGTGAGTTGCACTGTTTTAAAATTCAGCCCTTTTTTTTAAAAAAAAACTTTTTTTGTTACCAAATTTACAAGGTGTTTGAATGCCCAACATAAGGCTTGTAATCAGTTTTTGTATTTGAATTGCTTTCAATTGTAGATTTCGCAAAATTTTGAAAATTTTTCAGATAATTGCGACGTTTACCTGTTGCTTGATCAGAAAGTTCAGCTTTATTGAGTAAAATGTTAAGAAAAGGTAACAAAGAACGAAATGTATCGATTTGATGATTTTTCATACTGGGTAAGGTACATAAACTTTAATATTGATTTGATTTTAGTCAAATCCTTTACGGATCTTTCTGAAGATCCACACAGATATTAATGAATTTTTCTTGGATAGGGTTTGATTAGATCTCATAATTTTGAACGATGTATTTTAATTAAAAAGAATTCAAATAGTTTAGTTTCACTTATTTTTATTGTTTGCGAAGTCAACTACTTCCGTCATGTTTTGGTGATGATTATAAATGCTTCCTTCTTGTCGGTTGTCTTCTAAACTAAAAGTCACTGTGTCCTTGACAACATGAATTCTGCTCAAGATCTAAAATATCTCATTATTGTGTCATTTAAGCAATTTGATCAGTTCTGCGACATGGTCAACAAGTCCCGTCGAGTAGACGTCGACTACTCTATGAAGCAGAAAGAGTGGCTTCCCGAGGATTTCTTTCACGTGTTGTCAACCCACACAGAACACAGAAAGCTCATGAATGCGATGCCTCTGCTGAAATTTGTGGGAATGTTGAAAGTCGACACGGAACACTTTAGGTAAGCTCATGATCTGTAGCAATAGTTCAAACACAAGAATTCTAGATAGTTTTTTTTTCACAAATAATGAATTGCAAGCAATTGATTTGAAAATTAACCAGACTGAAAATTCAAAAAAAAAACGTATCTTTAGGCTATAAGGTTTTGGAAAGTTACTGAACCACTTCAACCATAGCTATTTTCAGCTTTCCGTTTCAGACAAATTTGCTTTTAAGGTTTCAGTTTTTTTCTTAGTTAATAGCCGCCCGCATATTCTCAGCTGGCTATCATAGCTGCCATAGTTTTTATGACTCGAAGAGGAGTAGTGGTGGAACATCTTTTTTTGATCAGTATTTTTGGAGTGAATTTGAAACACGAAGTGAATTGCGTGAAAACAAAGTGTTTAGGTCCAATCGCTGAAAACCTGACGAGCAGAGAGACAAGATTGCTTTTCTGTTCATGTAGTTTTTTCAGAGAGCGAGAGAAGTAGGTGTAAAAAATTTTTGCTAAGCGAGTGAAATTTTTCGACCACTTGTGGCATTTTTTGTTTCTACTCCAAAATTTACACTCGTTTCGCTCGATTACACATATTTTCGCTCGATTATGTTTACTACTAATTGTGCGTTTTGAAGCTTTTTTGACTATTTGAAGCAGATATTACACTTCTTCATTTATTTTCAGCTATTTTTTTTTACTATTTTTCCTTGTTTCAATCATGTTTAGAAGTTTTTGTATTCCTCGTCAATTTTTATAGCATTTGAGGAGGTCTGTGGTTAAAGTATTAATTATTATTGCAGGTTTTACTCTCTTTCAATTTACTGATGTAATTTTTATTTGTTTTTGTTAATGAAAATTGAGTAAATTTTCGCAAATTGTTGCCGATTGTTGTCTGTGCCTTTTTCTTTTGATTTTATTGATTGATCTAAAAGTTTGCAGCAATTATATTGGTCCTGTGGCTTGTTATGCATTTCTTTGCTTGGCCAATTTTTCATCTGACCCTTTCACCTTTTCGCCCTCAAAAACAGGTCAAGCTCGGAGGGCATTAAGTGGCTGGGCCGCGCTCTATATCTTTACGACTTACTAGTCTCTAGGATGCACTTCACTACAACTGTTTTGAGTAGAAAATTTCATGATGTGAGTGGCGGTTCTTAAAAGTCCCCCGCAGGTCTTAAAAGTATATATAAGGTGCTCTGGGTCTGTGATGATGGATAATTTTCAACTTTGAGTCATTTCTGAAATTCTTCCAGCTATGTTTTTTTTACTTAATCGAATAAAAATTTGTTTCGCTTTACCTTAGTTCACAGCTTGTTCAAGATTTTGCGAGAAATCTTTTTGACTTTTCTAGGCTAGTTTCGTTCATTCTGCTCAGGGCTTTTTCAAACAGAAGTTTCTCAGCATAGCGATCTAATCTCAACAGAGTCATTACCGAAAGACGAATTCTAAAATAGAAACGGTATAAACTCATAATGCCCAATTTTAAGTTCCCACTACTTGAAGATTGCTCTTATTTGTCTTAGTTATCACCTCTAATGCTTATTTTTATGTATACTAACCTTTGTATCCCGTAATTATCAAATAAGAGTGTCTAATTACTGAATGACATCAAAATAGATCGCACTTTCAAATACTTTTTTTTCGCAAAAATCAATTTTTTTATTCATTTTTTCTGTCTTTTCTATCTCGATCGGGCTTATGGAATCAATCAGCGCCGTGTTTTTACATTGCTTAGCAACTCTTCTTTTTCTACGCAGGAAGTGACAGACTGCATTCCAAAAATGGGGTTATAAATCCACTTCTTTACTTTAAAACCTGAATACTATTTTTTCAAAAATATATAGTTGAACAGATATATCGATAGTTATGTGGGTCAGATAGATTCGTTGTTGATCATACATTTTTTGACGCGCTCTATACAAATACTCTCTTCTCTTGCTCTGAAGATTTCCTCTAAAATGAATGGTAAAATTTTTCTTGCCGATTGATGAATGATTTTTGTTAATATTTCCTTTCCTTTTTTCTCACTGTATTTGCTTGCTTCTAAGTTTCCTCTAATTTCAGGGATGTCTGTTTACCCTATCCAATGAAGGTGCTCAATTCAGTTTACCAGAAATTGCCCAAATTGGCCAATCAGAGAAACGAGGACCTCCTCAGCATTGTTAGAGTAAGTTCCAGGAATTGTAGTCTCGCAGATTTTTCGCCTTGGTCGCGACTGCTAATTTGTAATTATACCACTACTCTAAAATTAGTATAACTAATTAAAATAATCTAAAATTAGCATTGACTACTCTAAAATTATAAATCGTTTAGTCAAAGATATCACATGCAACCTTAAGAATAATCCGCTTGTTGTATTCCAATTTCTCTAAAAATTATTTTACAATAATCATGTTTAATCTGACACTTTAACCTTGAAGTTTTAATTCTGAAAATGGGTTTTAAGACTTTGGTTATGTTAACATGCTAACTGACATTCGTGCGAAGTGTAAAGCATTTTGTTTCTCTTTAATGTCAACCCAATGAATTATCAAAAATTCCCCATTAAGTGTGTTCAATGAGACAGTTCAAAACGCATTCAAGAACGAATGCAATTTTTCTCCATAAATTGATCGCTTTGGTTCAGAACTCTAACAACAAACTGGACCACTACCCGGAGAGTGTGGAGGAGTTTGTGGATCACTTGACATTCCTGCAGAAGATCCAGTCTGACATGTCTGCTCTGGAGAAGGAGTTCGGAATCGTCACCAGACTCTTCACCCTCATCAAGGACTTCGAAGTACCCATCAATGCCGAAGACCAGGCTCTCTTCCAGACTCTGGGTCCAAGTTTCCAGAGTTTGAAGGTGAGCTGCACTACGAATCTGTCTGCTTATTTTTTGGATTCATAGATTTTGCTGTTGGACAATGATACTCCTTCATCTCGTTGTTTGTGAAAGACAGCTCGCTGGCCAATTTTCTGACAAAAAGTAGTTATTTCAAGGCGAATCACAAAACTAACGTATTCAAATTAAATTTTTTTAAGATCTAACGTTGGTTTTTAATGTCGGCCAAACTGATTGGATTGATCAACGTTTTCGGAGTTAAACTCCCTAATCAGTGTGAAGTTGTTAGTTGACTTATTGACTTATGGTTGCCCAATAAATGTGGATATTTTGAGGACCATATCAAATTAAGGTCTTACCCAACGAGTGGGGTGACCAATAGAGAAACCTGTTGAACATGCGATTACGTGGAAAGTAATTTTCTCGAATCCATGTCGATCTGCAGCTGATCTCATGAAAAGAATACATACTTAAATCACAATTTGATCTGATTGTAAGGTATTGGTTCCGCGTGGAATTGGTTCTGCGACTAGAATTTTGTTTGTTGACTACGGATTTAGTAATTGAAATTTTGAAACCTTTCACCATGCCAAAAATATCATTTCACGGACTTCTATTACGTGATTAGATTTCATCACATCATGCAGTGACTTAAATGGTTTTCCGATGAAAGTAATGTTTTTATTATTGTAGTGGTTTCCTCCGTTATGAAATTTTTGCGAGAACGTTTCGGTACCTCAAATAAAGTTTTGTTAATGTCATATAAATTCAGCTGTTGCTTTATTGTTGATCAGTTCAAAGTTATACCCAGAAGTTAATATTTATATTGAGTATATTTGAGAAGGAGATGCATTTTTTAAGTATGCCAGCTCAATCTGACAAGGAAAATGATCGAAGGCAAAGATGTCTGCCTGTCAGTTTTTTTTGTGCTAAGTCTCAACGTAATTTTACGATGAGTTTCACCCTATTCACCATTACAGACTAAATGGAAATAAATTAGAACAAGTTCCTTATCGCTTATCTTGTCGAATATGGTGACAAAATTTGTCACCCTATTCCACAAATAAACATGTGGTCATGTTTTCTGTAAATTAAATTTATCAATTTGACATCGATTTTGCTAAAGCGGCACTAATCCATCTTCAAAGCTAGCTGTAATTGCCGCCAAAATCTGATAATTGAATTTCGAATGAAACAATTCTTTTCATATTAGCTGTCCCAAATTTCGCAAATTAATGAAATGAGGAGTATTTTTCACCCTATTGTATAATTACAAAGAGTCTATTCGACCCTCCCTTTTCCCTAATTTAATAGTCGAGGCCTCTAAGAACTTAACAATTGAAACTTCTGTTGGAATTTGAGTTTGAGCAGCTGAGGTAGAAATATGAAGTAATTTTGGATCATTTTTTATACATAGGTATTTTTCAGAAATTATTAATTACTCATCACCTTTCATACATATGGGTTCTTAAGAAAGCATTATTTACTGATCATTTCTCATACAGAGATTTTCAAAAATTAGTAAAGCAATTACTCATTCACCAAATGAACGCCCCGTATACTATACTTTACTCTATACAAGTTTATATTGCCAGCTTAAGTTGGTCTTCGAAGAATTTTAAAATTGTTTTAGCAATTTTATCTGAATCTTTTAAATAATTTTTTAAAGTAATTTTGGCCCATATAAAATTTATTACTTACATTATTAAAACTTTTTGTTTAATTATTTTGCAAAGGATTGTTCTCTTAAATTTATCTTGTATAATCAAATGTAAAGTTTTAAAATACGGAATATGAGGGACAGAAAATAGAATCAATTTCCAACACTTCGTAACCACATTTCATATTTTAAGCCAATGTTACATATTTTAAGATCTTTTGGGGGGAAAGATGGGTGAAATAGACCTAATGGTCTGTCCCAATTTTGTAGGGGTGCTACTATGTAATGGAAAGGTTAATTATAGCTTTAAACCCTTTGATTCTGGAATTTTTCTCGTGTCTGATCTGATAAGATTTGATCAAAAATCTTTATTATGTAACATCTTATCTGGTCTTACACAATAAAAATTTGGCCCTGTGTTAACTTTAATCTTGTACGATCTGATAAGAGACTTATCAGATCTTATAGAATAATAATTCAATTTTGCCGAGTTGTTATCTTATAAGATCTGATAAGTATCTTATCAGACCTTACACGATAAAAGTTTACGTAGGGCAGAATTTTTATCGTGTATGAGATATCTATTTTATCTGATAAGACATGTTTGGATGATTTCAATATAACTGCATAACATAGTCAAATTCCTATGGAATTAAAAAATAATCGGTAAACTAACCAATTCTGAAACAAAAATTCTTCTTCTTTGTCGATTCTATTTTGGCGGCATTTTTATTCTTAGTGTTCATTAGGTAATATGGCTAATCTAAGCAATCCAATATAGTTTTGGTCTTTGAAGAAAATTTTTCAGCCTACATTGATAATCACCGCCTCAGAAAAGACCCCTAACACTCAAATAACTTTTTTCACAATATCTTACAAGTCTCAAAAATTAAAATAAGATAATTTTCTCTTTGTTGCTCTGACACTTAAGTGTTGTATGATGTAGCTTTTTGGCTACTGCTTGAAAGTAACCCTGAATTGTCTTCGATATGAACAACACATGCGATACTTAAAGAAATCTTATCGTAGAGGATCTGATAAAAAAATCTTATCAAAAAGATGAGTCATAGTTTTTCGAATGTTTATCTTACAATATCTTTGTTTTCATCGTGTAAGACCTGATAAATTGTCTTACAAAGTCTTAGTCGGGCGACGCATAATCTTATAAGTACTTCTAAGACAATTATGTAAGAAATTTGTAAGATCTTACACGATAAAAATTCTCAAATGTCAGGGGAAATCAGAGGAAAAAGGATACGGTAGGAATTACTTCACTGTTAAGGTCTAAAGTTACCTAGAAAATTAAGACACAGTAAATAGTAGTTTACCGCTCATATAATTTACAGAAGCAATACACAGTAACAATAATACTCTCCTGTATTTGGTTGCGGAAGCAAGAAGCTGCAGCAAGTAGTTCCATGAGTTACCCGACTTGAGGTTTTTCAAGCCTCTTTCTTTTACTCTGCTTTTTGCATTTGTTTTGTCTGTATGTAACTTCTGACTTGATTGTGAGTAAATCCTATATATTAAATGCATGACAGTTTATAAGGCACCGTGTTTAACGAAAGGCGAAAATGCATGTTTAAGAGGCCTCTGAAGAGCATGTTTAAGAGCTATCGAAGAGCATGTTTAAGAGCTGTTGAGCAGCATGGTTAAGAGGTTAGATTTTGAGAGATCAATGACCAATGACATATTGCTCTCGTAAAAGGTCAATGTCTGAAAAATCGCAGACTGCAAAAGAGTCATTGACTTAAATGCAAAAAGTCATTGACCGAAATACAAAAAGAGTCAATGACCGAAAGGTTTACGCGCAGCAAAAAAAAACGGGGATGCAAGAAAAGTCATTCACCGAAAAATGTCAATTAGAATTAGATCCAAAAAGAGGGTATTTTTGGCCTTCAAATGATTTCTTGTTGTTCCGTTGACAATATGTTGGTTGTCAGCATATGAAGTTAAACTACTCTATTTAAATGCTCTCAAACGAAGTTTGTAGCAATTATTTTAGTCCTGTTGGTCTTTTTCATGCAATTTTTTCTTGACCGATTATTTTTGACACATATGACTTTTTGTCCTTAAAAACGGCATAAACAGGTAGCGCTCACTGGGCTTTAAGTTTCTTTGGAGTCTTTAACTTCTCCTGAACACAAATTTTTGCGATGCTTTAATCGGAACTTTGTACGCAAAATGTATGTGTGAGCGATATGATTTTTTTGAACAATCTTCATTTGTTTTCGGTTTTGCTTGAGCTCTGTCTCTTTCTTTTTTCTGTTTTTTCTTTTCTCTCTTTCCTTTCTCTTTCTTTTCTATATTTTGTTCTATCTTTCTGCTTTTCTGTTGCTTTTCTCTCTTTCTCTTCTGACGTACTGTTCTGTCTTTTGTCTTTCTTCTTTGTCTGTTCTTTTCTGCCTTTCTTTTCTCTTTCGTTTGCTTTTTCGTTTATTCCTTTTCTCTGTCCTTTCTGTATTTTTTTCTTTTGATTTTCTCTTTCTGTTCGCTTCTCTTTCTTTTGAATTTTTTGCTGTCTTCGTTCTATTTCGTTTCTTCTCTCCTTTCTGTTTTTTTTCTCGCCTTTTCTCTTTCTGATCTGTATTTCTTTCCTGTTTTTCTTTTCTCTGTCTTTTTTCCGGTCTTGTTTTGGCTTTTTTATCTCATTTTTAAAATTTTTTGTTCCTCTTTCGTTTCTGTTTTTAGTTTGCCCCGCTCTCTCCTTTTCTCTCTTGCTTTTCTCTCTTTCCTTTCTGTATTTCTTTCCTGTCTTTCTTCTCTTTCGTTTGTGTTTTTCTTTTCTGTTCTTTTATTCTGCCTTTCTTTTTGCTCGTTCCTTTTTCTCCTTCGTTACTGTCTTTATTTTCTTGTTTTTTTTTGTCTTTTTAATAGCCGCACAGCAATAGCTGTGGCGATTTTTAGCCTTCTTTCAGTTTTTTATTTTCGTTGTCAGGATTTTTTACGACCATATGACATCGCAACCACTTCAAATCTGCTTTTTGTTCATTCGTTCATATAATTTTTGCTGAAATGCGTGCGTGGCGTCATTTTTCGTTCTTAGTGGAGCGAGTTTCTTCGTTCAATCGCTGTGATTAATTGTTTGGTCACACTTGACTTATCCCACTCTCAAAAATGACTTCCTCTTTTTGAATTAACTCTTTATTACCTTAAGTCAAAGAGTTAAGGTCAAATGGGTGTTTGTCACTCTAAATGAAGCTTATTTGAGATCAGCTTATAGAGGCAGCAAAAACTCAAGATTTTTAATCAAAATATAACATGTCAGCATTGAATGAAAAGACGATTTTTTGTTGGTCTGTTCTTTTAACTGTTTTTTTAGACTGCAGATCTACGAAGCTATTGCGGCTATCTTCTGGCAATCTGCCAGCTATGTTTGTTTTTCTCTGTCTTGCTTTTCTCTCTGTTCTGTATTTATTTTCTCTCTTGCTTTTCCTTTTTTCTCTTGCTCTTCTCTCTTTCATATCCTTTCCGTCTTTTGTCTCTTTCTTCCCGTTATTCTCTTTTCTGCTTTTCTTTTCTCTTTTATTTCTTTCGATTTTTATGGTTGTCTCTTCTGCCTCTTTTCTGTTTGTTTATTTTGTATTTTACATGTCTTTTCTTTTCCTTTTCTCTTGTTTTTTTTCTGCCATTCTTTTTCTCAATCTTTTTACTTTCGTTCCCCTGTCATTTCTCTTTAGTTTGTCGTTCTTTGCTGTTTCCGTTCTGTTTTTCTTTTCTCTACTGCTTTGCTCTTTCTTTTCTGCTTTTATTTTCTTGTTTAAAAGTTTCTCTTTTTGCTCTTTAGTCTCTTTTTTTGTTTTTTCTGCCTTTTTACTCTTTACGTTTTCTCTTACTTTTTCCTCTTTTTATTTTCTGCCTTTCGTTTTGCTCTTCTGCTTTTCTGTTTTTTTTCTGTCTTTTTCTGCCATTCATTTTTCTTATCCTTTTTCTCTCTTTTGTTTCTCCTTAGCTTCTCTCTTTGTTTCTTGCTTGCTTTTCCGTCCTTTTTGTCTTCCTTTTCTCTTTCTTCTCTGTCTTTTGTTTCTCTCTTTCTTTTCTCTAATTTCTTTCTGTTTGTCTTTTCTGCCTCTTTTTGTTTCTTTTGTCTTTTTCTGTTCTGTCGCTCTCCTTTTCTTCTAATCTTTTTAGTCTGCCTTGCTTTTCTTTGTCTTCTCTATTTTTTCTCTTACCTTTTTGTATTTCGTTTTTGTCTTTCCTCTATTGCTTTTCTCTTTTCTTGGTTTTTTCCTGCCTTTCTTTGTTCGCATTCGTTTTCTCTCCTTCCTGCATCTGTCGTTTCTCTATATTTTCTCGTTCTTTCCTTTTTCCTTTGTGTTTTTTTTCTCTCGCTTGTCTCTGTCTCTTCTGTCTGTCGTTTCTCTCTTGCTTTTCTGTCTTTCCTTTCTCTCTTTTCTCTTGTTTTTCTTTTTCTTTTCTCCCTTGCCTTTCACTTTCCTTTTTCCCAATTCTGTCTCTTTCTTATACCTCTTTCTCTTGTTCTTTTTTCTTTCCTCGTTTGTTTTTCTCTTCCGTCTTTCCTTTCTAGATTTTTTAAATCTATATCTTTCATCTCTTGTTTTTCTCTTTTTCTCTCCTGCTTTTGTCTCTTACTTCTCTCTTGTTTTCTCTTTTCTTTTTTGCTTTTCTCTCTTTTGTCTCTGTTCTGTCTTTCGTTTCTCTTTCATTTCTCTCTTTCGCTTCTCTTTCTTTTCTCTCTTCCTTTTCTCTCCATCTTTTTTTTCTCTACTGTTTCTCTGTTTCTCTTGCTTTGCTTTGTATCTTCTGTCTTTCTTTTGTCTCTTGCTTTTCTCCGTCCTTTTTTTCTTGCTTTTCTCTCTTTCCTTTTTCTCAATTCTGCGTGTTTTGTATCTTTCTTTTACCTCTTTCTCTTGTTCTCTGCTCTTCCTTTCTTTTCTCATTTGTTTCTCTTCTCTTTCCTTTCTGCCTTTTCTACTTCTATCTTTCATCTCTTGTTTTTCTCTTTTTTTCTCCTGCTTTTCTCTTACTTCTCTCTTGCTTTTCTCTTTTCTTTTTTAATTCTCTCTTTCTCTTTCTTTTCTGTCTTTCATTTTTCTCTTTCTTTTCTCTCCTTTTTCTGTCCATCATCTTTTTTTCTTTACTGTTTCTCTCTTTTTTCTCTGGCTTTTCTTTTTTTCCGTTTGTTTTTCTTTTTCTTTTCTCTCTTTCATTTGTCGTTTTTGTCTTTTCTCTTTTTTTCGTCTTTTCTCTCCATTTTGCCTTTTTTCTGTTGTTTTTCTCTCCTTTTGCTCTTGCTTTTCTCTCTTTCTTTTCAGTCTTTTTTTCCTCTTTTTTTCTGTCTCTCTTTTGTCTTCTCTCTCTTTTCTCTTTTTCGTTTATTTCTTTTCACATTCCTTTCTGCGTTTCCTCTTTTTTGTCTGTTTTCTCCTTTCATATCTCTTTTTACGCTCCTCAAACATGCAGCCTAACGTATTAAGTGCGTTACGCTGCGCCACCATGTAGAAGTTCGCTATCTGTACTAGTCTTAGCGCTTCTTAAATATGCAAATTATCAAAGACCAAAAATTGAACATCAGATTGCTGGTACTTTTGGGGTAATATACTAAATCAAACACATCGGTAACGTAACGTAATATCTATGACTGCTATATATCTATATATGTTCCAGCCCGACGTGGTACGAGAAAAAAATGAATTTTAAAACTTCTATTCTTTTAAATTATCTTGTTTTGCTTTTGCGGGCCTGCTAGTATAGTTTAATTTTAACGGCTAAGAAAAAATACATGCAAAAATTGTTGGTGGTTATTTATTTTGCAGTTCAAAAATTCGGATCATTTCAACAATTTCCCCGCCTTTTGCAAAAGGGGAAGGGGCTGTTCTTGAATAGAATTTAAGCGATCGATTTATTAACCAGTCAGAGACGACTAATTACTTTTCACTTATGCGCATACAATGATAAGCTAAATAGAATAGAATGCGCCATGCTATGTTAAATTAGCTGAATTGGAATACAAACCGAAAAGAATTTCCGTCTGGCGGGGTCGTGGGCGCTCGTCGCGGCTGCGCCGCGATAACCGACCCGCGATTTCCGGATATCCCACAGCGCATGAGAGGCATGGCCGTGAACAGCGGTCCGCAATTGCGCTTAAACTAATATTCGGTTATCTAAACTGTAGACCAAGTAATATTGTTGTAAAGTATAGCACAGAAGGGGGCGATTCTCTACTAGGCACCAAAGGGGGCGATTGTTGAAAAGATCCAAGATTTCGAACTCTAAATCCGTGATGGCATTTGTGAAACATAATTTGAACGTATTTGCTTAAATGAAAATTTTTGATCTTCTCAACAGTCTTGCTGCCCTTAATGATCTTCCGAACAATCTTCAAAAGCAGTATTTTAATTTAACCAATCTCGTATATAGCCAAAAAAAGACAAAGCCGAGATTAGTGGCGGTTCGGAAAAACCGACCCTAGTTTTCTTTGATTACATCCATTGCGTGAGAGGCCTGAGCTTTAATAGTAGTCGCCTTTTGTGATCATGAATTTCTCCGGACTCGAGGCAAATGTTATCGGATCTTTTCTGCTAGCCCCCCCCCCCCCCCCCCCCCCCAGCCTTATATGGCCGTTAAATTTGCACCCCCAAAATCTAAGTTTTCGCGAATTGTGGGAGCGATATTTGCATTTCATTGAAACAAGATTGTCTAGGTTGATTGAAGGCACTTTTAGAATAGTTTCCTTAAGAAGTTTTAAAAAATCAAGCCCTTATTGTAGCCAAAAACACCAAAAATGATCTAATAGAAATTATTATTGATGCTTACGTTATATCCAACAAATTTTGGTTGAATACGTAATACTTTCAAACCATAGCTGTGCTAGCTTTTAGTAAATGCATATTGCTCATATATGTTCACGTATAAGATAACGATGGCGGTCAAGCAAGCCGACAGGCAAGCAAGCCGAATTTCGAAGATGAGGTCAAGTAAGCCGAAAAATTTTCGGATACCCGTATTTTAAGTTGCCCCGGGCGGGCCGGTGGGCGCGCTTCGCGCGCGTCGCGGCTTCGCCGCGATAACCGGCCCGCTATTTCCGGATTACATCCCACAGCGGATGAGAGGCATGGCCATGGACAGCGGTCTGCTGAGGCCCGTACCCACTAGATGTCTTAAAATTGACGCATTTTTGTTTCTTTAGTGCATTGGAATACATTATGCACTATAATACTACGCGCAGTATTGATTGTAACCGCTGACAATGTATTATTTCTGATAGATTACATAACTATTACATAACTTTCGGCTTGCTTTTCTGTCGGCTTGCTTGCCTATCGGCTTACTTTGCAGTCGCCTAAGATAACGTAGCTTTAACAATTTGTTTACACATTTATAAATGGGGGGTGCCTAACTAAGCGGGGGGGGGGGGGGGGGGGGGGGCGCTAGCAGAAAAGATCCATGTGATCTTATTTTCAATAATTTTGGATTATATTGGACACTTCTAATGAATGGAATTGTAGATGCCCCACCAATTTTCAAATATTTTGTCTTTACAGAAGGCCTTCAAAATTCTTCAATTATAGTTTTGCTAACATAACTTCCCGAATCATGTACCAAACTTATCCACGAAATAATGATTTGCGGAATGGTGCTTCATATTCCTACTATCATATTGCCCTGCTGTGCTGCATTGGGAATCTGAGAGATGCACTTGTTGAATATTTGGCATTGTAGCCTGTCGGCTTGCTGAACCGCATTCTGAACCGAGTATGACAGGGATATATAAGCCAATACTGAGTTAAGTAGCCGCGTCCCCAAGAAATTGCAATTGAGCGACTCTAAAAAATTGGAAAGACTTGATAAAGTTGCATAAGGTTACGAGGTCATGCATGTTGAAATATGAACCGGTTGCTCCTGCTTAATTGCAGCTTTTTGGAGACTTAGAATTCGCTTTTCGGCTATTTAGGATGTCGGCCATAAGATGGTCTATGTGAGTTTTATGCGCAAAGGAATTAGACCGCATGCTACTTTGCGTTACGAATTCAGTATATTATTAAGCGTTGGCTTAAAGAGAGAGCCGGTCTTTACATAGCTACAGATACCGTCTAAATAATACATTCTTTTCATAGTTGGAAATTGACTTGACATAGCTGAATCAGCACACTGTATCAATTTCGAAACCTACGAGTCAAGTCGAAACAACGGATTGAAGTTTTCTATTTTCAGCAGAAATCAAAAGTATAGCAGTTAGCTTCTCCAAGTTTTGTGAACAGTTTTGATTCATTTCGGTTCACATCAGTGGTATGGGTCAAGATCATATTTTCAGGGATCATTTCTTGAGTATGTATCTTCGCCTTCCGAGGCAAAATTGACAATTGTTGATTGCTCGATGATGACAGATGGAGTGTCTCTTTAGCATGAGAGTGCAATGGAAGTAATACTTCTCTTGTGTCAATGATTGCTTGCCCTTCTGGGAAATGGAGCTTACTCTATCTGAGAGCTTTTAACTCTTGAATAGTATCTATCCAGTTCACTGTGTTTTTAGTTTCAGTGTTTTGTCATGTTTACGCGGTAAATTTTGATCATTTTAACTGTAATCAGGACTCGTGCGCATTAACAGTGATTTGCACTAAGGCGTGAAGTGACTTCATACTCTTATTCTCCGCTTACACAGAATAGCTAAACTTAAAGCGACCTTTTACTGTTTTCAAGATTGCTACGCAAGGACGGATTTTCATGGACCAAAGTATAAGATTAATTCAACCTAAAATCAAGTACATATGGAACAAATCGAAATCGAGAAGAGAACCCCCAAAATAGTTCTAAAAAACCAGGGAAAAAATTGTTAACCTGAACGACGGTTTAAACGACAATTTTTAGAAGTACAGCGATTTCTCTAAAATATAGTTTTCTCACGAAATGCTGCTAAAAGTTGGGTTGAAGACAAAAAGCGTCCTTTTTATAAAAATGGTGTAATGATATATATGCTCAAGAAGCTCTTCACTTGTTGGTAGAATTACTACAGCGCCAGTGATTGCTTACCTTTCGGGCAAAGGGCGATTTGTTAGAGCTCTAGAATGGCCTTGAGTACCTCCATTATATAGCAGACATTCTTTTGCTTCATAGAATAGATCCTCTTTTTCTTGTCAGCTAGCTAGGACAATATGAAACATTATATGCATTCCGCTACAGATTTTGGTTGTTATCTTTTTCAAATTGATCGTTTCAGTCAACAATTCTATACTGTGAAGCGAAGAAAGACGAAAACATCCGCAAATTCAGCGACGACTTAGAAAAGATTATCTCCAAACTCAGAGATCAACTGATGGGTATCCGGATCAGAGTTCAACACCCGGACTTACTAAACCAGGAAACCATGTCCCAGGCTGCGATTGAAACCATCAGACTTCTGGGAGACGAGATTGAAAAGTTGACGGGTGCTGCTCGGAGTTACTCAAGTTACCAGGAACGATTCGGTTCCACACTTTCCTCCTCTAAAAAGAAGAATGCCGAGTAAGTCTGGAGTATCGGAAGCATTCTATTATTTCACATTTTCTTTTTGTAGAAGAAAACTTCGTTTTAGAAATCGTCTGATCAAGTTTTCAAGTTGGAAATTTAAATTTATTTTGATAGGATTTAGGTAGATTCTGAAGTTTTGGAGCTGTTTTGAGCGTCTTATAAAATTCGTTAAAAATATTGCATCAGACGTCTTGATTGAACATTTTTTAATTTGCAGCTTTTGTACTTGCAGATTTTAAAATTAAATATAATGATTCTAATTATTTAATGCTCATTTCCTTCGCGCACATCTGTCCATTAGCGGTTTTTTAAATCGCAATCAATTTATGAAAACTGAAAGGGCTAAAGTTGTTCCGTTTTTGTGACCAATTGAGGAGGTGTCAAAAACTAGATTTGATAGTATGAGGCAGGATAATTTAGGGAGAAAAACTAGGCAAATGCATGTTAAAGTTATATTTTCTTTGAGAACAAGTTTTCATTGACAACGTGTTTCTAATGCTTAGATTCAAAAGGTTTGGCAGTTGCCTCATGATCTCAGGTACTCACAGACATTTTGCTGCTCAACTTCTTTTTCTGTCATATTTAACCATTAATTAGACGTTTTGGAATTTTTTTGGGCGTTTTTTTTTTAATTATGGGACTTTTGTATCTATTGGGGGTGCTATGGTTACAGTAAATATTTCTATCTGTTAAAGTGACCTTTGGACTTGAAGACATTGTTTTAAGGTTGTCACAGCTGAGTTGAAAATATTCGAAGCATGCTGCTGTTACGAGGCAAGACATGAATAGATGATAAGTCATTTTCTATGTACAAATTAAACAGTTTTTCTGAGATATTTTTTTACGGTGTCCCGCTTTTTCACCTCTTTTTATTTAACCTCCTATCATTTCACCCCGATTCTATTATTTTTCTGAAACTAGGACTATTAATTTAGTAAAATAATCACATGGCCATGCCTTGCGGGCTATTACCATGCCTCAGTGGCCCGTGGGACTTGATTTGAAACTATCACAACCGAAATTTCAATTAAATTATCCGCTTAATTATGACAAGACATGCTTTTAATGTCGAGTGCTAATTAGGGGGATGAAATGTTAGTGGGATGAAATGATAACGGGGGTAAGTGATAGAGAGTTAAATGATATGGGGTTATAATATGCGGGGTTAAATGAACCGGGTTGAAAAGAAGTAGAACCATTTTTTTTTTTACCTTGTTTTGGTTTTTTTGTTTATCTTTTTGTTTAATATGTTCTCTGCAGTTTGCGCAGTCCTTGATCGAATTTATACAGTAGCACAATGTCTTTGAGAACTAAAAAACGTGATGTCTCTTTTTGGAGAATATTGTAAAAATGAAGAGTTCAAATACTCAGGTCCTTATATCTTTTGGTGTACCCTGTATTGAACGAAAACGAACTATCGGTCAGTTGAGTATAAAATGTTTTGAAGGATATTTTTAAATAATTAGATATCATTTTATGATGTAACAAGGCGACTTGGTAATGTGCGATCGCACATAAGGTTCCAACCCCGCTCATCCACAATTTTGGCTTGACTGTCTACCAAATGAGGAACATAGAAAAACTCAAAAATTCAATATTTTAAAAAAAATTGGTGTGTGAACGAAAAGAAAGTCTCCAAAGCAAATAACTGTGTTGGAGTAAAAATGGCGCAGTAGATTGATGAGATGTGCAAATATTTAAAAAAGCGAGTCAAGACGAACATCAAAATCAAACAACAGCAACAACAAAAATTAATTACCTCAAAAAACTTCATGTCCGTTTTAAAAAACAAAACTTAATAACAAAGTCAAAAAACCGTCAGATAAAACTGATATTAAACAAAAATAACTTGTAATTCAATAGAGAAGATAAGAGAGTAGTCAATAAAAAAAAGTTGGTAACAATTCGACAATAAAGAACAAAAAGAGTAAAGTTGAAAAATTCGCGTGTTTTTTTAAAACAATTAATTTTGAAATAATGAAAACCATTAGAAATCAAATAGAATATCCCATAAGTGTACGATTGTAAATGCTTCCATAGAAGGAATTAAGAGCTGCCGGTATTCATTTTTTTACGCGGTTACAAAAAGAACATATAGACAACAAACAAAAAATCAAATAAAACTTGGCAGAAAACGCTTTCGAAACCGTAAATCCATACTATGGCCATCAAAATGTTTTCAATTGCACTTTCTGCAATCACCGATAATGCATTATGTGACCTCTCATTAATGAAGCAAGGTAACAAGTAGACAAAAATGCAAAAAAAACAATAATAATAATAAATACAAAAATAAGTAACATTTTAAATTTTTTTCGAAAAGAAAAATTTCCAAAGACATGAACGCCATTAATTACAGAAGAAAAAAATTGATTAGGTTCGTATATTCTTCCAAAAGAAGTCCATGAGAATTGAAATCATCCAGAATATGTCGTATATCTTCAAAAAGAACGTCAAACATGACAAAAATTAAACATTAATTTACTTTTTTTTTCGTGTCGAAGCCAGTAAAGTAAATGAACTTTCAAAAACATTAGATTGTGTGACACCCTTTTGCAACCTTCTTTTGACAACAATAATGTCATAATTGGCCTTTAATTAACGAGACTAGATAACAACCAGACAATGAAAGGAACAGAATTACGAAGTTTGAAAGCGTTTTTTTTATTTGGAAAACAATTGTTTTCAGAGTCATGAAAGCTATCAGCTATCTACTAAAATCAGAATATCGTCTCATTTATTCTTCCATGAAAAGGCAATGAAACCGTGTCATTGTACAGTACGTTTTCATGCGACTAAAAAGAGAAAGTAAAAACGGCAGTTAAAGACAATTAAAAAAAAATCAATTAAACTCTACGAGAAAATAGTGTCGAAGCCGTTAAAATCATTATCTATATCTTCGAGCATTTTAATAACATCAATTGTGCCTTATTTTGAAAGTCAATATTGTGATATATATGAACTGTCAATAACGTGATAATGTGACAAAACTAGAAAACCTGAAAAATGGGCAAATACCTAAAAATTAAGAAAATTTGAAATCTAGTTGTATCAAAGCCAGTAGCCATAACTTAAGGCGTAAAACCGCAATAAAGATTGAATTTGATTTCAATAGAACGAAGAAGCATTCTTTCATTTCGGAAAATAAGCTACAAGTTGATCAAAGAAAGAGAAAAATGGAGGCAAAATTTCAATAAGTCATTATTTATTTGAAAATCAAATAATTTTAAAAGTCAAAACGACCATAAGCTTTCAAGTAATCAACTAGATATAATAATGTGGAGCTAATTAGGAACCCTTAGGAACTATCATTAGTTAGCTTTTTTTTCAAATGTTCTGTTATTTAATTATTGTAAAAGAGATCGAATTTTTTTTATAAAAAAGACCGACTGTTTACAATCCGAATTATTTATGGATAATACCAGCCAAGATTGGTCCATAACTAGCCTTGCTAATGTTGCTTGTCCTTTATGAACACTTAATTATTCGAATGTTATAGATATTGATTTTTTGTTAGTTAAAAAATGAAAAATAGATGCTGCGTTTTTGATAATCAACGAAAAAATTTAGCAAAACTTAAGTTTTAATTACAGAGCACTCTCAACGGAATTTGATGTAAAAAAGCCACCTTTTGAGGATACTATAATTGTGTTAGTGGGGTTTGGGTCTGTACTTCCTGTAAATCTAATCAAAATGGACTAAAGAAACTTATTTCGTGCTGTTTTTGAAGTAAAAGTCTTAATTTTGAAATATTTAGCCAGAATTTTTGAGAAAAAATAAATAAAAATAGCCTACCATATTCTTTTGATTTTTTTTGTTTTTGCAAATAAAAATCAACAACACTTTCAAAAAAATTTAACAAATTTTATCAAAATTGGCGAAGTTTTATTCAATAATTCCGGAAAAAGTGATAAAAATCTCGCCGGAATTCACACTATTTTCTTAAAATTTACACCTCGATAACTCCCTGTAAAAAACGAAAATCAAGAAAAATCTTTTTAATTCCATATTCTAGGCTGGACAAGCTTTCTAATGATACCAGTCTCAACTCTCTACGATGAATATATCGATCGGCCAAAATTGACTGAACAAAAAAAACCCGTTTGAGTATATAGTTCCTTCCCCCTCAAGAGGGGTCGGAACAATCAGATGCTGTAATTTAAATAGTATAGCTAAGTTATTAGTTTATATATAGTAAGTGAGGAGTTGGCGAGGGCCTACGTCGTTTTCCTACGAGTCGACTATGGGGTCTCTCTTTAAGGTAATTGAAGGTTATCCTAATCCCTTTCAAAGTCAATAAGGGACTCCTATATAATAAAAGCTATAAAAAGGTTTTGCGAAATTAACAGAATCAACATTATAATATTTTTTTGTAAATTTTCAGTTTCAAGATAAATTATTTGATTTTTAATGGTCATTACGATGTTAAACCTACATTTTGAGCGAGCAAATTTGCTAGCAAATGTCAGCATTGTCCGGTACATATATAGTCTTTATTTGTATAGTCTTTCGCGACAACATTGACATTGAGGTAATCAGTTTCAAATTTACTCAAAATTGGGAATATTTGTCACTCATATCTGCGATCGGTTATCTCATCCATTTGCGTTAAAGTTTTACCATATTTCGTCTGCGCGATAAATGGTGAGAGAACGTCGTCACTCATGTTCGCAATCGCGGACAAGGCTGATATGTAGGATTGGCGACGTAATGGTTTGCATAGATTGAATAGAAAATTCCATCAACTCAGCTCTTTCTCTGTTTTATCTATATTCTACATCATCTAAGTCGGGTACGCTTATATTTGGGCAATCTACCGGCTATGTTTTTTTTATAAATTGCGTCGTGTTGATTAAAGCAATTATTAATGATTATTATAATTCTTTATGTTAACTATTGTTAATTATTAAAATATTATATGGTGAAATTCCATATTTGTGGTTTCCTTTATTTAACATTTGGGTTGATCATTTCAGTTACCTTCAGTCTTTATTGAGGTGAGATATCTGTGATCTTTTTGTCTGTCGACTTTGTTGAAAATGTGTTACTTCAAAATGCGCGTCTATTAAAGATTGATCACGTGATATACAATATTGCAGCATATTTTATGTTTGAGTGTCTTCTATCACCACAAATGACCAATCTGATTTTGAAGTCGATCTGTTTTTCATTGGGGATTTGTTATCCCATGCGTGAAAACTTCAGTTACCATTTATTAAGCTTAGTATGCGATTCAGCAGTTGATTCTACACGAAGAGCCTGGATTGCCTGTTCTTTTTGGGTTCAGCGGTGCTTGTTTTCTGCTCAAGAATTTCAAAACGAGTCAAGAATCTGTATCAGTAAATAGCTTTGTTCCTGTATTGATTACTGAATGAGAAATTAAGAAGAAGAAACAGATCGATTTCAAAATCTGATTTGATTATAACCAGTAATATATCTGACATGTTTTTGAATCTTTTTCAGCGATGCCCCAGTTGTTGCGTCTTACACCTCTGAAGTGAGCGCACAAACTGTGCAGAGTGAGTTGAACGAGATAGAGCGAGATCTGACTCTGCGTCGGATGCTGTGGGAATCACAGGAAGAATGGCACGAATTAATCTTTGACTGGACACACACTCCTTTTGTGGAGATTGTGGTTGAGTCGATGCAGAAACATGTGAACAAGTTCAACCAGACTATATTCATGCTCGAAAAAGGTTCCTATTACATAAAAAGAGTTACTTTTTAATGTGGCGATGTCAAATTTTTAATCATTTCTCGTGGGAGACAAAACGAGAATCGATAGATTTGTTGTGACTTTAAGCGTTTTAAGCTGTGACCTAACTTTCAAAGCGCATTTTTGGTACCAACCTGATTTACGTTTGCTGTAAATGAATCCATTATTAACTCCCCTAGATTGTAGAAAAATACCATTCTTTTTTAATTTGCTATAATACTAAAAATTACTCATGAACAGAAGCAGAATATAAAATGCAGTTTTTTTTCAAATGTCTGGCCAGAGTATCCTAATTTTTATATTACGGTATTAAACGTTACTCACAGCTGCTCTTGCAATTCCGTGTGATGCTGAAATGATTCTGACATTTGTCCTATCATAAAGACAGACAAATAACAAATGAGCAGCGAACAGTCGGTTCATTCTTAGTCCTTTCAGTCATGCTATGCTATTGATTGCGTCATATCTGTTTAGCTCTATTCGACATTGCAAGACAAGGAAAACAAAAACAATGGTGCTTGATTATTTAGAATTTCGACGAAGTGAGTTTTAAGGAAAGACAGTTTATGTCCATCCTACTGTAAATCCCGCTGCTTACCATTTAAGTAGTTACTATTGGATTTATTTGAACAACTTTTTTTAAAAAGCAAATGATATTTGAGTATTTTTTACTTATCCTTTGATGAATACTTACCCCTTGATTTATCAATTAAAGAGCATCCATGAATTATTGAAGAAGAATAGCAACCGCATGGATGGTGGGGTATCTTCCATCGCTTTTTCGAGTATTGCTGCAGGTATGAGTCGTAATTGGTAATAATGTTTGGACGGAGAGTCCACTAAAAAATATTAGGACATGCATCCGTGAAAGACATGAAGCAGAAATCAACAGTGGACAAAAAAATGGGAATAATTACTTCGTCCGAATATTGTACGTTGTCAGTTATGGCTGGGAATCAGCAAAACGAAACCTGATTTAGACCATTCATCACATGGACGACTTGACAATTATCCCAAATCCTGTTTCATGGGACAGTAGACGAAACAAACGAAAATTTTTGGTAAAAGCCGATGAGCTCTTGGATGAAAACGGAGAAGATTTCTCCTCATAAGAGGAAAGTTAAAACTAACTCCAGAATTTTTTTGTAAGCAGTAGAAACTGAAAATTTTTGTTTTAGTTATTCAATTTTTTTGCGGTAAGTTCGTATTAACTCCACATAGTAGCAGTAATGAAATGATACCACTCTCATTTGAAGTTTGAGTATTATTTTATCTTGCTAGATGCGATGGGGTAAAATTACTTTAATTTTATAAACTTCTTAGCAACATTTCATCATCCTATTTTGCTCGCGAAAATTGCAGCAGAAAGCAAAATAAGAAGAGAGAAAAATAAGGTCCACATTTTTCGCCTTACGTAGGAAAATTGAAACCACTTCCTGCGTGCAATAGGCACAGCAACAGAAAAAATTACTCTTGTAAATAGATATTAATTTTCAAAAAATACCAGTAGCAACATGTGTCTCGCGCTACACGCAGACAATGCGGCCTAGATGATTGGCTTTTTTCGCAATTTTAAAAAAGTTTCTTGGTATGAAAACTTCACAGTTTCCGATATCCGCCCGCAACTCTGGAGGTGAATTTGTTTAGGAAATAGGAACCATTGGTTCTAGGTTTCACTTTGTGATTCATAAAGGCTTGCGAAAGCAGCGGTTACTCCTTTTTGGTTTTTTTTGCACGCTTCCAGATTTTTTTGGTTTTTGTCGAAATGCATATGAAACCATCATTGAAACGAAAAACGGGTAATGTGTTGAAGAAAATAACTTCACAAATGAGTACAAATAAAATAATCTAGCAAAACATCAGAACGATTTGCAAAAACTTAAGCGAGTTTAAGGTGCTGATTTGTCTACAAGAGGTTCAACTATTTGCCGTATGTTTGACGGAAACTTGCCTCAAGGATGATTCCTACATAAAGTGCATTCTCCTTCATAGGCTAAAAATTACTACCAAGAGATAGGCTACAGACAGTACCTCTAAACGAGGAGGGATTGGGATCTTTGCGAGGATGAAAGAAAATCGAACAATTATAAAAAAAGTTTAGCAGTATAAAAATCAAATTACAGAATGTGGAAAAGAGTTTATTACTGACAGTCGTCATTATCAATTCGAATACGTGTATGAGTGAAGTATCGGAAAATTTTAAATAAAATGTTAACAACTGATTCCTTGACCCGAACAATGGCACATTGTTTGCTTCGACTTTTGTTGATTTCCATGGTGACAAAAACATTACTCTCAGTTAATTAAAAGACATCTCTAGTTCTTACAACTTGACTCGAATTTCAAGCGTTAGGTCTACAAGAGAAACAACTAAGTCGAGAACTGGTATTGACGTAGTTTGCTGCTCGAAAATTTTAGAAGCTCAAAAACTCAGAAGGGAAATAAGTGATTAATATACTACAAATTATGTTCGTTAGTACGTCGAAAAAACTAAACCATTTTAAAACGAGATTGCCCCGTTCTTGATGACCAATTAGTTTTAGTTAAAATAATTTTATAGATAAAGGACAAATTATGAAGACTTATGCCACAATTTTAGGCTATCGATTGTGTTTTTGCTTATGAAAATTTCTAAGAAGCTATCGTTGGAGAAGTTAACAATTATTTTCCGTTAAAAAAATCAGGAGCCTCTCAGACAACCAAATTGAATTGACATCGTTATAAGGAGTTTAGCAGCGAAAAAAGCTGTTATACCCAATTTATTTGAGACACAAAAATAATAGAAACAAGGTAAAGTTCAATAAAGTTAGGAATAAACTGCAAAACAAAATGAGAGAATACAAAAGAAACTTTTACCAGAAAATGTTGCTTAAAAACGCAGAAAGTTTTTCAGCAGCTTTTTCAGTACAATATGAAAACTTGAGAATATACACGAAAGAATCATAAAGAGCTATCAGATGAACAGACTGAGAAATTTAACAATTTTTTCACATCTACTTGAGAAATTTTGTCGAATAAAACATTTAACCTTGGAAAAAATGGGAGACAAAAACCAAAAAAAATTTAAATAGCTTGTTCTCGACTCAATCACATGAAACTGAACGGTTACTAGTCATAAAAAGTTGGGAAAAAATTTTAGCTTTGATTTTGACGGACTTAATGCCAGCGTAATTAAAAGAATGGTTTCTGCTAAAGTAACTACATTGATGTTTCTAGTTAATAAGTGTTTACAAAATAGAATTTTCCTAAAATGTTTCAGAAGAGCAGTAGTATTTCCTATAAGTAAGGGCAGATGTAGCGTTGATGAATCACAAAACTACAGAACAAGTAGCTTATTACCAACAATTGGAACAATTTTTAGAGACCCTCTGTAAATGAATGACCAAGTTCCTCGAGAATTTGATTTGCTTAATAAAATCAATTTTATCGCTGAATACGTTGAAAACGTTCCACGGACACAATGGTAAATTTTCTCGAGGGCATCAAACAAGACTA
>NW_027452593.1:0-14604 GCF_964194025.1 Convolutriloba macropyga | reverse complement strand
GAACTCTTTTATCGTCTCAAGTAACTTAACTCACTCTCAAATCGACTTTTCTTTCTCTCTCTCTCTCTCTCTCTCTCTCTCTAAATTTACTTTTGCACATTTTTAGCACATTTTGTTGCTACAGGATTTAAAATCAATTGACGGGAATATTAATTTCATTGAAAGTCACTCGCGGAGTGCTTCACAATACACATCTGTATTAAATTATATAGACAAAAAACTGTACTCGAAAAACTTTTATCTCATCGTCTTCATTAGTACTTAAGACTTCAGGTATACGGAGCAATCGCAGCTTTTTTGGCAATCTGCCAGATATGTTTTTGTGTTCACTTCAAAACTCATAGCCTGCTTTTGATAAGAATTAGTTTCAGAACAACAAAAAAATTACTGAATTCGAAACTTTTATCACTTTTCTTTTTTTGTTAATGTTAATTTCTAGGTGTTTCAATGAAAGGTTTTTGAATTGTAATTCAGGATTTATTTTTCCTAATTTTTTTTTCAGCAAACGTTCTTTCAACATTGATTACTTCTAATGATAGTAGGCCCAAATTTTCCGTAGAAACAAATGACGGTATAAATGTTCCCCAATTTTTGCTTTAGTATTTCCCGCCAAGCCGCTTACAAACAGATTTTTTCAAACATTTTAAATTTCAACTTCTTAAGGAAACATCCCGTACTCATTCAGGACAAAAACCAAAATTTTTGCAAATTTGGCTCACGAATGATTACCCTTAAGTCTTGCACAATTCTACCCTCATTATCCTTGTCTTACATCACCTTACCCCCCCCCCCCCCTGAATTACTCCCATTCAAATTACCCAACTCTTGTATCATTTTGGCGTGAAACTCGGGGGTCAATTCTAAACCGGTTCCTATTGATAGTAATAAACTCTCGTATGAATGTGGTCTGTTTTGCAGTCATTCAGTTCAACTTGCCATTATTGCTTCGGCTGACAATTTGAGATAAAGCCATTCGTAAGTGCCAAGATCATAGGGTTCAGGTATAGTTTGGGTTGAACTCGTTGTAGTAGTTAAACTAGTGGAAGGAAAAGAGGACGGAAAGCTCATTTTGTTTCCAATTCGACCTTTCAATCGTTGAAAACGAAGAAAACTGAGGAGCCTTAGTGGTAATCGGTGAGAAAAGTGACTCGAAAATATTTGAGGAAAAATTGTGCAATATAAACACAACATGCGAGCTTAATTGCTTTCGCACGTATTTTTTGTGGGTACCGCGTTTGATTTTGGCTTTTTTAATATATATCCGTACTAATCAAGATGTATAATTAAATCTTAGCAAAAAACTTGAATAGTTGCGCCAGAAGCGATGCAACAGTTTTGCAAATTACCAAAAAAAATGCATAACAAACAGAGAACAACAAGAGAACTTTATGTATAGAACGGCTGACTTTTCGAGAACTTATAATCATTTAAAAATTGGCTTGATTATACGCGAATTGCGGCATAACAATATGAGGACAAAGCAACCATGATTGTCAATTTAAACTGCCTAAATTTTATTACAAGTTGGTTGAACAAGTAGTTTATTTTAAATATTAATAATTCATATCCGCAACATTAAGGAAGTGTTTGACAGAAACCATGAAAGAAGCCTTATGTGGGGCATATAGGCAAATAGTAATAGAACTATACTCTGATTGTTAAAGTTAATTGACAGAAAATGTAACATCATACTGCCGCAGAAGTATACTGAAGTTGTAACCGGCGAATCTGTCCAATTGGTGTGTCTCTTGTTCTGTTTTCCTATGTTAACACTTTGACAATGTAACAGTTTTGCAAAAAGTGTCCAATTTTTAACCACGGATTTGAGATACAATCTCTGAATCCTACTTTTACGCGCTATGTAAAACTTTATCTCACGAGCTAGTTATGTAATTTCCGCAGTGTGTAAATGTCTGCCTCACCGAATGTTTCACTAACCCGCAGTTATAGTATCTATAGTCCGCAATTTTGCCCAATTTAGTGCGCGCTTTTAGGCATGTTAAGGTGGTTTAAAGCTTAAAAAATACTATTTAGTCTGTAGATAATATTACCACAATGTTTTTATTTAATTTGGATTGTAGGCCGGGAAACAAAAAGCAACTCCGTCTACGTGATTTCCAGGTTAAATCAAGCATGGTCCCAACAAATAAGACGCGCAATAAACAATTGGTGACAAAAGTCTATTGTTTTTCTCATAGTCGAACGTCATCGAAAAGACCTCAATGTTTAGGTCGAAGCCATTTAGAATTGTTTTTGAAGCAAGTAAAATTTCTTGTTCTGTGGTTGATTCGGCTGTTGTCTCAGTAAATTTTTACATTTATGAAAAGGTTTTCATCTATAAAACGAAAATTGTCCGTCCATAATCGGAGAAACTTAATAAAAAATTTTGGTATAAATTTACATATGAATTGATTGCTGTTTTTTCTCGCTTACTGTAGTTAATGAGAGGTGGTTTCCAGTTGAAATAAACAATTAAAAATTTTACAAATGGGTTGTTTCATTTTTTTGCAGGTTTTGGCGGGTGTCTCTTGACAGATAAAAACTGACACAAAATAAAGATAATTTTCAGTTAAAAAGTCACATATAAAATGAACACCTTTTGTCTGGTTTACTTCAACTAATGAATAATTTCAATTCAATTAAGAAAAGGAAATTGCTCAATTGAGTTGATTCAAGGTTTTTTGTGTCTAATCACAGGTAGCTATTGACAGTGGTCTATTGGCAGGTGTGTTTTATAAAGTTGCTAATGACAGCTTGTGCCTCAAATAATTTAATTTTTTACTGTTTTATTGACAAGTTTTTCTGAGGAAATGGAAAATTTAAATTGATAAACACTCATGTGATGGAGATTTTTTTATTGACAATTTTTGATAGTTACAATTTCATCAGATTTTTTTTAAAATTGAGTGTCCAAAACGTTTTTTCTGTTCAGGTGTAACATCTGCAGAAATCAATTGGAATCAATACAATAATTGAAATAAACAAGAAGAAACAGTAATCTTTTCAATTGTGATTGTTAAACCAAAAATCCTTATATTTCATCTTAGTGATTATCTGTCGATACACGCCCGTCAGTAACCGGAAAGTAAGGATCCAAATCAACTGACAAAAAATTTTTGGCTAATTTAGCTGGAAATCACTCATTAGCCGAAATAATTGAGAAAAATAGCAATTTATTCATACCTGATTTTTCACCAAAAACTCAATTTTCTAAGTTTTACAGAATTTGAACGAACAATGGGAGTTAAAAATATGGTGCAGAAAAGAACTTTGTTTTATAAATCGAAATTTTTACCTAGAAGCTAGGTATATTGATGAAGTCGCCGAATCAATGAAGGGCAAGAATACTCTCTTCTGCAAAAACATTTTTAAATGGAGCCATTTTTAAAAATTGGGACTTCTGGAGGACGTCCGATATTGATTTAAAAAACAACATAATTTAGTTGCCACTGGTTTAAGTCACATCTTAATTGGTGGAAGCATGCTTGGTTTATCTTGGGCATCAAATAGAAGTAGCTGCTCTCTACTTTTGACCTAAGAAGCAAAACAAATAAAAAATATTTTGGAAAATTGTTCTGAGCCCTATGTGGCATATAATTGAAAGTTAAACAACTTTTCAAACTCTACTAATTATACCTTAGACCAATTTCAAATGCTTACAAGCATGCATAAAATTTGGCCCAATGGCTGATTATAGATGTTGTAACAGTAGTTTACAGATACATTTAGTGCAAAAAATAGATACCTAAACTGCGCGATAAATATTACAGGATTTGTCAATCAATTTTCAACCTGAAAGTATTTGCAAAAACTGCTGAAGCACTTTTGTGAAAAACAGATTCTAAGCTTGTGTCCTATTTTTGCAGGTTTTAGTTATCTAGATTCCCAGCAGATTTTTTTGGTGTATTTTTCTGCGCGTTATAATGAATTTAGGAAAAATGATTTTTTTTCTTTTAATCTCTCTGTTACCTAAACTTGCAGCATGCAGTCAATTGAATGCCTTCACATTATGATTTTGTGTTCTCCAGAGCCTCTGTGAATTGCATACTTAAAGCGTAATAGTTAGGAGCACATATAGATCTCTGGGATTTACCTGTCTGAACCAATTTTCTAAACAAAATTTCAAAACTCAGACTAAAAATGTTAATAGTCAAGGGGTTCGATTACACAATACTGCAACAAAAAAGAAAAAAAACATACAAATCACAGTGCACATTGGAGAGCAACTAATTCAAAGGTACTGAAAATCGGAATTAAATAAATCACGAGGCGCATGGTAAACAGAATCAAAACAGAATCCCAACAAACCCGCGCCGGTTGTTTAACTTAAAGAGACCCAAATTCATTCGTTGAAGCAAGCAGTTAACCTACTGAAACCAGAATTGAAGCAGGCAAGAGATCCGCAATCACAAACTTAATTTTTGAATTGAATTTTCCAGCAATGACAGCAACAAGAACTTGACCTGTTGAAACTAGAATTGTTTTAGACACGACATCCGTAAACAGGCGGTTCATTTTTGAAAGCAGTTTCATTTGCACAACACCAGCAAGTTACAGCCCCAAAAACAACGATTTTGATTCCATTGCACATTTATCAAATGCAATTTCTTATAATTTAGTAGTAGTGGTCTCTATGGCTTTCTCGCCAGCTCAGCAGAGGAAAGATTTTTTGTTCACATCATGCAATTGTCGGTGCAGACAAAAACCATTTTTATTTGACAAAATTGCGGGCATTTTGTCGAAAATTAGTGGAATTAATTAAAATCTACGCCGCTGAAGCATCAACAGTAAGCCAAAATAGGTCAGCAAAATGTCCGGAAGACTGTGATATAGTTTTACAATGGACGTTGTCATTTGTAGTGCTAAATCCTCTAATTTCATTTAACCCTAAGTTTAGTTCAATTATAATCATTTCATTATTAATTTGTTCAATTTGATAATGAAGATCAAATCTTCATTGTTCATGCCTTATAAAATGTTAACCTAAATGTCGCGATTGATTGTCTGATCATACTGTCTGATAAATTTGTTTTGCCGCAATTTCCTTTTAAAGTGGTGTTATATTATGATCAAATTGCTGATCAAATTTTTGTAGTTCTTATTTATTCATTCTTTTGAATCAAAATTCAATTTTCAAATAAGTCTCTTTATTTTGAATTTCGTTCCGCAGATCACTCAATTCAAAATATCTGATATAACCATAAATTCGCTAAGCAAATTAATAGTCTAATAGCTCACGCTGCAAACGCGACGCGAATAGCGCTCCAAACTGAGACTCAGAAAGAATAGATTTCTAAATTCAAATTTAGTAGTGGAAACGCTCCGCAGAAACACTAAAAGTTTCGCATCAACTTAAAATGTAAAATTGCTCAGCAAAACACACACAACTACAGAAAACAATTTTCGTACGACAAAGACAAACAAGCGTAGCAACAATCGATAAATAGCATAAAGCGCAATCCAAATGACTGGTCATCTAGTTCGTCTTGCAAGTGTTCCTGGGGAACGTGTTCCAGTTGAAAACAAATAAAACTTTGATTTCAATGTGAAAGTTGAGGTCCGCAAACTGATACTGTGCGGTGTTCCGCCTTCAGTTATTATTGAATATGTGGTGTTGGTGGTGCGTGCCTCCTGGTACAGATATTTTCTTGGCAGCAAAAGAAGATTTTTGAAGCAACTCTCACTAAATGTTCTAAACTGTTGTCGAGTAACAACAGTGGGCAAAGGGTGACCCGGTTAACCATGCCTCATGGAACTATTACACAAGCGTTTTTCAGCGCCGCCAACACACACCATTGAAGCAAGCTGAATACCTCGGTTCTCTGACGTCCGAACGCATCACCACTATTAACCAAAACAAAAAACGAAGGTGGAAGGAACAACTCTGAAGTTTTTTCTGTTGGTCCCACCCACTAACAAACCCAAACGCGCAATCCTAAGAAAAGGATCGAGAGGCAGATTCAAAAACAACGGCAAAGACACAATTGAGGAAAAGGAACTCAAAAACTGAGATTCACCGTTCAACGAACAATTTCTCCTGGCAACCAATCAAAATCAAATTTAATGCCAACAAAAACAATGCAAGCACCCATAAAGCCAAAAGAAAGGTAACGGGGAAGAAAAATCATATAAACTGCAAACAATGAAGTTTATTTTTACTGCAGGTTTTAGGAAACCCAAGACCAGCAAGAGGCCTTCATGGCAAGTCAGCAGAAACGTTTCCAGAGATCAAAGAGACATTTTATGAACTGAGATCAGAACTGGACAAGGAGCAACATAAAGAGCACATCGAAAAAAATCACCAAACCTTTGAGCCAGATCGATGACATGAAAAATCGAATCCAGAGTCACTCCTGCCCAGAGAAAACTTTGGTATCGGCAACAAACAAAGATTCTATCAGCAAGGAAGCACCAACGCCACCAAAACTGGCACAAGATACACCAACAGGAAATAGACGGCTTGAAAACTACTGGCGAACTTATTGCTGACTGATGGATATTTATTGATTTTAATATTTTTGGCTCTTTTTTATTTTATTTCAGTTTTGGCTCATATTAACGCAGGCTCTTTTTATTTTAGGCTCTTTTTGAAAGTATTTAGTTTTGAATTTTTTCAGTTCAGTAGATTGTTACTGCAATGTTTGGGCTGTTTAGTGCTTTAGTAGTTTGTTGATTTAATAGATTTGTATTTTCGATTATCATTTGTTTGCTATAGTTTTTTTGGATCTATTCTGTTTCGCCCCCCCCCCAGTGTTTTTATGACCCCCAGTTACAAATTATATGTTGTTATATAGCACGTTACTATGTAAGAAACTAGCACGTGGGGGTCATAAAAAATTTATGTTAACTAAGCTGGGGGGGGGGGGGGGGGACAGAATAGATCCGTTTTTTTACTATATTCGCATTTCTTTATTAGTAAAGTAGTTTGCTGCTAAATAATTAGTTTTGAAGTATCTTAGTAGTTTAATGATATATTAGTAGATAAGTAAAGTTCTGCACCTTAGCAGTCTATTATTTTTTTTATGTTTGAGTTGTTTATCAGTAGCTTGGACGCCGGAGTTGGAGTTAATGGCGTGGAGCCGGAATCAAAGGTTTTAGGCTTCCGAGTCTTTTGGCCCATTAGTTTCCTTCGGTGGGAGGGGGTGTCACGTCAATCCGTGGACAAAAATTTTGGGCAGACCTTTTTTGTGGAGGTGACCTTTATTGTGGAGAAGGGTTTTCACGTGATGTATGAGATTAAGATTTTTGTGGGAGTGATCCCCAAAATTTTTTTGCAAACCGTCAGCTTGATTATGAGAAAGAATATTACACTTGAGAACCCTGTCATCCTCAATTAAATTACTGTCGACTTCGCTACGCGAAAACAAAATTTAAATTAGTGATGGAACTCTCCAAGCGAAATGCTTGCTAATTTCTGAGCTCGATTTGCGGAGTGAAATCAAAAGAGATTCTACATCTAAGTTTGAATAATAACGACAATATTATGAACTAAAGTGGTTATCAACAAAATAAAACTGAAGGAACAGACATGTCTGATTACGTAGCGGGAAAAGAAAAAAAAATATGAACAAGAAATAAGTTGCAAGCGGGAAACATGAAATGATGTCTGTTTAAAGATGAAGATTGAAGGACAAATAATTAAGGCCGTAATAAATAAATATTATGGCAGTGTGTCAGATTTACTGTACCAAATTAAGATAACAATTACCAAGTAATACACACGTATCACACACCCCCTTGAAATTCAAACAAAATGTACAAATAGGACAATTTTTTAATGATAAAAACATATTTACAATATTAATACTTGGTCCCCGGTTCAATATATAGCAACAATATATGCTCTGGTTATCATAGCTAGTGATGTTTAGTAAATTATAATGTTGAATTTTTGAGTTTGAAGCAAGTTTTAATCAGAATTTGCATTCACTTCCGCCTCATAAACTGTCATGGAAATCGCATCGTCTTCGGTGTTCGGCTTCTGCAATCAGCCAAGTATCGTACCCCGGGATCCGGAGGAGATACATTTCCCATCACAGGAGAGATGTTTGACTGTTTTGAGGCCTGTTCTGCACAACAGAGATATTGGATGGCCGGAACCTTTCAGTATCATTAGCTCTGCGTTGGCGTTTTGGCGGTGCGTTGATAAGGGAATCGGAGGACGTGTCGTCGAAGCTGTAATAAGTTGGGCTTCGTCAATTTCTGCCGCTGGATCTCTTATCTGCTGTGGTGTTAGAGGTAGAAAGAGCAACTTGTTGAAGCGCTGATATTGGAGCACTAGGTGGAGGGATGGTCAATTCACTCGGCGGTTCAATAATTGTTGCTTCATTTTGGCTCCTGAGTACCACGAAAATGGACATTTTAGGAAGTCGACCCCGCATTGCGCGTGCAATATTGGACTTGGAAGATGAAACAACGGATTGCGTTGTTTGTGTTACACCTTTTTGTCGCCCTTGATTTTGCGGATAAACGATTTTACATGGCTTTGAATTTTCTCCTCCACAAATTTCTCATTTCTTCGTGGCTCGCGACCGTCGGAATATGCTTTTAGTGGAGTTTGTTGCTCATGTTGGCTCCCAATTTTTGCAATGTCACCATTGCGAACCGTGCGTTTTGATTTTCCCGGTTCCTTGATAGTCGAAGTCGTGGGGCTCACCTTGATTATATTTGTCCGGGGACCAGTACTTCATACAGGCACTCAAGGTTCCTTTTGGACATCCGTTTGCAGTGTAATTTACGAGCCAATTTGAGTTTCACTGCGCGCTCTGAGAGAGATTGTGCGACAAAGGTTTGAGTGTTAGAATTGGGAATCACCATCTGTGCTTTTGTTATCTCCGTCGTTGGCCTTTTCTGTGGCCCCTGTCATTCTTTTTCCGATTTCAATGTTGCTCCGATAGCCGTCATTTGTCAGCGGGAGAGATGGTCTCATTGATAACTGTGTCTTCCTCTAAAAAGTCTTTTACAATATTCTCCTATGAGAGGTCAGACAACTTAAGTGTAGTACAGATTACGCTTAGCGGTGTATTCGGTTTTTCTACTAAAGTATTGCTTCAAAGTGTGAGATGTTAGTTTTTTTCTCTATACATATTAGCAGATGGCGAATAATAGACTTTATTGAATGCTTGATGTGGAACGAATTTTTCTTCTTTAATTCATACAAATCTAATCTTAATTGCCTGTATTAATCTTTCTACCAGTCCAATTGCTCGATGGTTGCAAAATGGAGTTTCAATAATATCTATGTTATTCTTATTACAGAAAGTTTTTTACTTGATATCCCACAAGACATTTTGCTTGATTCAACCGAATAGAACGAGGTGTACCGTGACTTCCTATAAACATGATAAAATTTTTTTTCATTAGGGCTATTTGCTCTGTCAAATATACGTGCATTGGTGAATTTAGAAAAACAATATATTGTGGCGAACAAGTACATTTCTTTGCCTTTTTCATCGTAAATAGGTCCACCAAAAAATAACGTGTACTTCATGGTTCGGTTCAGCACAAGCTATATGATAGTGGAATGGCCTGGCGGGAATTACTGTTTTAAGATTCCTATTGAATCCTATCGCTGTGCACGATTTACACTCTGTTGATCCGACCGACAATCAGTTCCCTGTACTTGTATGGCCACCAGCAATGTGGCAAATTATATCATGTTACTTGGGTGACTAGCATGTAAATCGCCTATTAAGGCCTTTTGCAGAGCGTTTGGGAACGCGATTTTTTCATCTATACACACGCATCCAGACCGTACAAGAAGATTCAGCCAGTACATGTGAATGTACCGGTTGATCTCTTTCATCCTTTCCTTGTTTTCATTGAGGATACAGTCACACTCCTTTTTTAGAACCGCGTTCTTGTTTGTAGGGAGTTACTGAGCCATAAGGGAATTACTGAAAATCTTCCCTATGATGTGGTCAAATGTGGGTATTTGAGGACTAGCGGTGAGGGGTATACTGATGTTGGAGGATGCGGCCGGTGAAGTTGGTGGTATGGGTGTAGTTGCTGGTTCCGCAGTGCAGGAAGAATTGCTGAAACTAACTCTAGTTATGCGTTCCTTTGATGGCATATTGATTTTGTTTATTGAACTTTTTTCTGGGGTGAAATTCTGATGACAAACAAAATTTGATTTTGAGTTGATTAAACGACTGATTTTGACAGGGAGTTGGGTCCCAAGGAAATAATTATATTTTTGTTGTCTGAGTTTTGCAACTATGATTAGAATGCCTTACATAATAGCCTTTCTCGGCCTGCGGCAGCACTTACAATCTTAATTTGGGAAATATGATTGAAGTGAGGTTCATTTTGCTTAGCGAGTGTAGTGTTAACTGGTATTTGCGATGCGGGGTACGCATATTTAGAACAGTTTGCATTGTAGCTGGTATTTACTAACCGATTTCGCTTATTGGGTGACAAGTGATATGCATGCGTTTGTAAATGGGTATCAAATGTGCAAGTTGTATTTATTGATTTTGTGACTCTGTATACCTTGATATGTTCACTCTGTGTAGCAATTAGAGATGCGGGATCATGTGATTTTGATAAATTCTGTAAATAAGGTGCAGATTAGATTGATTTTCTGTGATTAATTCGACATTTGCAAAAACGAATTCCTGATCGTACGCAGCGATTTTGTAGCATTTCAATTTCGGTGTTGAGAAATATAATCGAGGAGACCCATTTTAGGGCCTGGCATGTGTTCAATTGTGAATTGACAGAGTAATGATTTATCTACCCAACGGGTTAAGCAGCTATCGTATGATATACTTGAACGGTTTTCTTTTAATATTGAGAGGAGTGCCCTGGTCTGTAAAAACTTTAAGTTGTTTTCTATGCAAATTTTTTTCAAAATATTCAAGAGACCAAACTACACTTAATAGTTCATTGACACTGTATCTTTCTTCGCAAAAATTCAGAATTCTAGATGTAATGGCAGTGGGTTTCCACCCTCCTACTGTTAGTTGATCAAGAGCAGCTTTAAGCCGGGCACTAGAAGCATCATATTTGAATAGTGTTTCGAAGTGCGGGTCGTAATTATTGTTTTCAGTTGCCTTTGCAATGCGACTCTTTATTACTATGAAACAGTTTTCAGGGGTATCATTCCAAACAATTTTAGCAGATTTTCTGAACAAGGGACTTAATGGATGGCTCATTTGTGCAAATTTTGTAATAAATTTACTTATGTATTGGTATTGTACTGAACCGAGGAAGGCACGGAGTTTTTTTTAATGTTTTCGTTGCTTCAAGAGATAAAATTTCTGGTGTTTTACTCTCGGTTGGCAAATTTCCTGATCGCAAAATGGGATATCCAAGCAAATCAATTTGTAAATTTGCGAAGCTACATTTGGAAAGCTTCATCCTACGATTTTCCTTATCTAATCTTTTAGGACAATTGAACATATCAGAATATCATCTAGAAAGCAATAGTATTTCTAAATTCTATTCAAATGTAATCCATGGCTTTTAGAAATTCCGCGGGCATATCTGCGAGACTATAGATCCCAGTTTAAAATATGTATGTGAACGTAACATCGCCGCTCATTATACTGAAGTCGCGGTGATTAGCTGTTTCAGGGTCCAGGCTTAATTGGCTATATGCATACTTGAGATCTAATGTTGAAAAATATGTGGTGCTTTGCGACGCGGGATCACTACTTTGTTGAGATATAGATTCGATTAGCATATCAAGGTTGGGCATCTGGTATTTATTTTTTGTGAATTGCTTCATTAAGGATTTTTAAATCAAGTGCAAGTTTTACAGATTAATCGTTATTAACAGTGACTGCGATTGGTGAAATAAAGTATTTGATCGAACAGTTTGTTAGTTTTGTTATGCCTTTTTCATCAAGTAGTTTTTTTAAAGTTCAGAGTTTTTTTATATTGTAAATTATTAGATACAAGTCTCCCTTTTGGTTTCCTGGTTGAAAATGTTTGTGAGATTTTGATTTTTTTTAATGTTTTTTTGAGCCTCCGATGCGAGATATTAGATGAGGAAGATGCAAAGCTATTTTTTCTTTCAACGTGTTATTTGTTGAGATTTTGTATACTTGTTTACCTAGGTGAGATGAGGATTGTGTGACCACAATTGACAGCTGATCAGAGAGATGGCGACCGATGAGCGTTTTTTTGCAAATCGTCAGCTTGAGTGTAAGGAAAACTATTACACTTGAGAACCCTTTTTGAGTGAGGGGTTTACTTGCAATTTGAGTCAAAAAATTGAGGCCTGGCTTGACTCCCGTGTCTTGACTATGTCAGTTTGGTTTGTTGCTCTCATCCCATCAAGCGTAAGGCAAAAATATCAAGGTTGTCATGGACCCCTCCCGTGTTGAGAATTTTGTCGTATTCAAACTGAAGAAAGCGACGTTATTCTCGTTTTTGCTTAGCAAAAACCGATCAAAACACTTACGGTTTTTGATGGTGTCAAACGTAAGAAGCTGCTGTTTTCATCGGTTAGAAAACGTAAGAATCGTTGGTTTTTCTCTGTTTTAAAACTTACGAAGCGTCAGTTCCCATCAGTTTCGACCGTGGGAAGCGTCGGTTTTTGTCGGTTTTGAACGTACGGACCGTCATTTTTTGTCGATTCTAAATGTAAAGATTGATTTTTGACATAATTTAGCTGCGATAGTGTCGGAAATATCTGACGTCAAGTTGAAAAACCGACTCTTGAGTTTCCATGATGATCTGGTTTTTTTATAAAGATCAGCAAATCCACGATAACCACAATATTCGATGCATCCTAAATAAAAAACAAAAGAAAACAACAAAACGACAAAAAATCGGCACTTCTTACATGAATCGTCAACAATATAGGCAAAAACGACGAGATTCTACAATTCTAATTAAAAATCGACAAAATCGGCAAGAAACCGACAAAAGCTTCTTGGATCAGTTTTGTTGCTATTTCTCTGCACGGCTTGTTTAGTAGTCCAACAAATGAAAGTAAATTTTTCAATGAAAGCAATGGAGCTGGACGTTGAGCCAAAACTTTAAAAAGTTTTTCAGCTATTATTAATGAAATGCATGTATAGGAAGCACCCGGGCCAAAGTGTCCACCCATAGTCCGCGATTATTAAGCGATATTAAGGATGTAAAGCCTTTTCCACTCTCAAAAGGCAGGGAAAAGAGTGTCAGAGTGTAATATTGCAAAAATTACACTCTTTTTACACTCTTTACACTCTTTACTCCACTCTTGTCGCACTCTTTAAAACTTTGATTACACTCTTTTGATTACAATCATTAGTCCAATTTTTAGTGGGGAAAAGAGTGACAAGTGTAATTTTGAAGCGATTACACTCTTAGAATTACACTGCAATTTTGAAGAAATACACTACAATTACACTGTTTTTTCCACTTATTACCTTCTTTTCAACGGGTGTAAATCTTATCCTGACTCCGAACAAGAACAAAAATTACAGAAACTTGTGCTGCAATAATAAAAATTTGATCTACAAAAAATTTACCGTCGAACCTCGACCCGGGCCAGATCATTCTTTGTGCGTTTGAGTTTTGCAGAATTGAGAAAACGGGACTCAAAATGGATTGGCTTACATTCTCCTTGGATGTTGCTGTCGTTGCCTTGATAATGCATTTTTTGATTTTGTGTAGAAGTAAATTCCAATATATTGATTTGTTTACAAAACTTTAATGACCCGTCGAATTAAGTGAAGAAAATGTCGAACTTCATGAAAAACGCTTGTTAATAACTTTTTGAAGAAAACGAGTTAGAAAGTCCATTTTAGCCCGTTTTTTGCCCTGATAATGCACTTTTTGATTAAAAAAGAGTGTAACAATAAGTTTTAACGGTGTAATAAAGAGTGTAACAATAAGTTTTAACGGTGTATTCCAGAGAGCGTAAAAATAAGTTATTCCACTCGTCTTCCACCGTTAAATCTTAAAATACACCAACTAAAAGTACACTTTAACACTTTAACATTTAATTCCACCTTTATTATGGGGGGCACTAACGGTGTAAAAATATTATTTTTACACTCTCTGCACTCTTTTCCCCGTTATTTATCGGCAAAATCCTCGGCCTGGGCAAAAATAAATGAGCAAAACGACGACCTAAATGATATTTGATTGCGTGAGAGTACTCCATATTAACAAACGCCAGAGTGCCGATTAGCAGTCCTGAATATCATATTTTCCCTTTACAGTTTAAGTGTAAAGTAGTTAAAGAAAACTAGCGCACTGATGATTTCAGCTAATTCAATTAATTCTCCGATGAAAACATTAGAAAAGATTGTCTAGTTAAACCAATTTTTTGCCATGTAAGGTTTTCACATCCACCCAAAACTAGTTTTCATTTTTCATTGAAAACTAGTTTTCATTTTTCATTCCATCTCTTTTTCCAGAGGTGCCTTAAAAACTTGTAAAATAGGGTGCAAAAATTATTTTCCATATTTTCAACTCTTTCTATTAATATTTGAAAGTGAAAACTTGTCCGTCTTTGCATTGAGCTGATTTTTAGGAAATAAGGTGGAAGAGTGAGAATTAACGTGTAAGAAGTTTAATTTTTTAATGTAAGTTAATAGGGTTAATGTAGGTTAATGTAGGTTAATAGGTTTAATGTATGTTGATGAGATATTGCAAGCTTTTTAG
>NW_027452592.1:0-12404 GCF_964194025.1 Convolutriloba macropyga | reverse complement strand
ATTTCCTTTTTTTATGACATCCAAAACCTCCTTGAGACAATAAAGCGAGGGATAGAAAACAAAAGAAAATTTCAGCGAGCGTTATTTCATCAGTACAATACAATACAATACAAAAAAATTTCCTTATATTGTATTTCACTTCTAGTTTCAATAGAAATTTTTTGCGCTGGTCTGTTTTTGTAACTGTTTAAGTTCTATAGTCTCTTGTGCTACCATGAGCGTATATTACCAAGTTTTGCTCAACAGTTGAATATGCTTAAGCAGTTTCAGCATACATTTGTACAACATATACGTTAGTCACTATTGCCATATGTTAAATTTCACAGACTGTTGTTTACATTTCAAATAATACTTAATTAGCATTTATTTTGAGAACTGACAAAGTCAGCATCAAACTTTAAACGCAAAAAATTTATTTGGTTCTTGAATTAGTAAAATTTATTAACATCTCATTTTCGTAAACACCCACGCCTAGTTTTAAACGGTGCTCTGATATCAGCAACTTAAATTTATTACAAGCTCATCAGCAGGTAAGAGCTTTTTAAATATTTTGAATAATAATTTCCTCAAAAAAAACTTTTTGAATCTCGTTTCTTCATCTTCACGAAGCCGAGTTTACAGAATTGTTTCGAAACATATGAAAATTCAACAAAACTAGGGCTATGCAGCAAAATAAAGTTGCGAAAAGACCTTTCTGGCAGTGTGGTTCCGTTTCCGTATCTGAAAATTTTTCCGATATCAGCTTTTCGTTGACTTCACTTATAAAATTTATACGGCAGAGTTACTTGATAAAACAGCTCTGAAAATGCAACGTTAGAGAGTTCCAAATTTACTTTTAATGGTAAAGTTAGAACAAAATTCCTTTTGCCACCGCGTTGAATCATAAAAGAATTCAAACTGAAAGGCAACAGCTGTTTGGTATCAAATATTGATCCCATACCAGAAATTATTCTATGAAAAACCATAAATCGCGTAAGACTTTGTTGTTAATTGAAAAATACGATTCAGGGAAAACGTGACAAGGAGTGTCCTTGAAGAAAACCTGACAAGAAATTTTGATATTTTGCGCATTAGCTGATAATGCACATCAAATACCGTACATCGTTTAAATTTTGAAAGATAAAAGTACTTCGTGTTTTTTTCCTAAATGCGTATCCTACATGATGTGTTTGAGGATATCATTTTTCTGCTTTTGCTTCTTCCTCATAACATTTAAAAAATTCTATTTCTCAAGTTATTTCCCCAATTGGTTTTTTTCCTGCTTCAAATTGGCACCAAAAAAATCTGAAGATCTTATGAAATCCAATTCTTGTGAACACCATTACGCGCCAATATCAAGTTTTTCCAGCAAATTATTCGATTTTGTTACTATTTTCCACTACCCATGTTTCAGGAATAGGTTTATGTAGTTTGAGTAAACAAATTTAGTTCAAATTCAATCCAAAACTAGATTTCATAATGAATGTTTTTGGACCAACTGGTAGAATAGAAGTATTACTTCGCAGCTAAATTGCACGCCATAAATCACTAGCTCCCGCGCGTCACCTTTTCCCCGGTTGAAGTGTCTAATAACTCAGATAATCAATCAGACCCAAATGGAAAAAACTATTTGTTGACTAATTTCAAAAATTAACCTCGCGAAGCTAATGTGGATTAAGAAGACAAAGGGCAGTTTTGCAATCACCCATAGCACTCTTCACAGAAACAAAATTAAGTTTCTGAATTCGTTATCAAGTACTTCCTGATAAAATTCGGTCAATAAAATTTTAGGTTAACTGCTTGCTCAATCTCATAGAATGAATTTATCCTTGAATACTCATTACAAAATGCCGAAAAACATTGAAATTTGTCTTTCCGGACAAACCATAATGACAAAACTAAAGATTTGAAATGCAATTTTCAGTGAACAAGAAATTTTTTTAATGAATTTTGTCAAATTTTGCAAATATAACGAACAATTAATATATAATGATGAACTGTCAACTTTATTTGAGAAATTTTTCTTGCAATCAAACGTTACGTAGAGGAAACAATTAGTTGAGAATGAGTGTGCCATTGGAACAAGCGACAATTAAAATCTAATTTTGTCCATTTATTATAATTATACCATCTATATCTACTAAATCTCAGGAAATAGTTCAAACAAAAGATTGCGAGCTCCATTTAAAGTGCATAATCTGTTCAACCGAAACCAAACACAACGTCAAGAAACCTAAGTTATGCGTTCATCATCGCCACCATGACAAAAATATTACTGAAAAACGAGGGTGAAGTTCAATCTAGGCTCATTTTTTTCTGGATTTCAAAACTTTGGGTTCTTGAAGAATAGAATGACGTACACTGAATGATGTTTGGAGCTTTGATCTAACAGAGACCAGATACAATTGTTTTAATTTTCTCCGCGCCTGGCTTCGATTACAGATTTTTCATTGATGGCTCCCACCTCATTGAAATTTTCATGAAACAATAAATAGTTTTAAGATTTTTCAATTATGATCACGTGTTGGTTTTTGCCCCTAAAAACTCTAAATGGAGTACGCCAACTCTAAAATCTAGTTAAAATGTAGTTTCTGTAAATGTGAATTGTTTTGTGTTGGAGCAACCCATGAAAATTCGTAGATTTTGAGTCGAAGCAGCCGACCTGTCAAACAATTTTGAGCTTTTCTGAAACTTTGTTGAAGTAAAATCAATTGTTGTTGCTTCCAGTCTCTAAACAGATTTTTTTCATATCCTCAAAAAAAGATGTTTGCGATAAGTTTTCATTTTGAGATACCAGAAAATCTCCAAGTCTTGTTTTTTACAACTTGTAGTCAACGTGAGTTTTCACATATTATTCTTTGTCATTCCCTAGCAAAAAGTTTGAAAATAGTGTGCTGGAAAACATGAAATTTCAGATGAACCGAAATTTGGATGTCAACCTAAGAATGTATTTCGTCATATTCAATTTGAATTCTCTCCAGAACAGTAAGAATTTTTTCAACAGTTGGTTTTTTGTGAAATAGTCAAAAAAACTGAGTTATGCGTTCATCATCGCCGTCATGGCAAAAATATTCCTGGAAAAAGATGATATAGTTTAATATAGGCTTATTTTTTCCGTATTTGTTAATTGAGATTTATCATCTGCGATGAATAATTAAAGAAACAAACGCGTAGTGTTTTGTCCCTAAAAACTTTGAATAAAGTGCGCCAATTCTAAAATCATCGAGTCATATGTATGTAATTTGCTCGAAAACTACCAGAAACTTTTATTGGAATCAAACAAATTTGTAATATGAGAAAAATTGGAAACTCAGGCTGGTTGAGGTTTTAGGTTAAATTTGGAGAGTCATAGTTATCATTCTGATATTCAAGATTGCAACTAAAGTCAATATTTAGATATTCTAATTAAAGATCTGCTTTGATTTTTTCAAATTCGTTTCTCGCCAGAACATCAACAGTAATTTTTTGGCTTTAAACTACTAAAACTAGCCACTATTACCAAAATGAATGTGCTTTTCAGTTTATCCCTCTAAATGGGTTTATATCTATAAAAGTTATTTTCTATAAACAGAAATTGCAAAGTAATTACAATAGAAAGAGTTTAGTAACAAAATGGGAGAAACTGCCTTAGTCTTTTTCAAATAAAATTTTGAGAAAATGTAGCAATAGCAGAAGACAGCATCTATTTGTTCCGGTTTTTTAATGTTTATCTACCTGAATTGCTATCTGTTCATTTGACTAACTGTCTGATATTACCCTTGTAACTTTTTTCAGACAAAAATTTCAAAATATTCATCTCTTTAATCTTAATTCTAGTGATTTCAAAATCTTGCTAATATGTAGTTCCTGTTAATATGTCCTAATTGTTTTAAGTTGAAATAGCCAATAAAAGTTTGTTGAAAGCATTATCTCAGTTGTAGATGATTGTTTATCAGAATTTTAAGTTGAAACAGCCGACCTGTCAAACAATATTGGGCATTTCAGAAAATGTGTTGAAGGAAAATCATTTTTGTTGCTTTCAGTTTCTGAACAGAGTTGATTGAGTTACTTAATCAAATAAGCATATCTGTGATAAATATTCTTCTTAACAAACCAGAAAAATTCCAACGATGCTAGAAAATCTCAATTTTGAATATCAACCTAATGAAGTATTTTGCTGTATTCCACTTACGTTCTCTCCAGAACAATAAGAGAGTTTTTCAACAACTACTTTAGTTTGTGAGTATTGCAATTTCATCAACGAAAAAAATTTCTACAATAAGCGGCAATTTTCGAAAAGAAAAATAGACCGACAAAAATAATTCCTTAAGTCCTTTTAAAAAACCGAATATCTCTCCAGAACTGATGGAAGCTTTTTAGAGATATACTGTAAAACGTACAACCATACTGTTTTTTCAAGTGCATGAAAACACTCATTTGACAGATGAAATAAAGGTTGCATTGGTCGAAAAATTTGATAAATATTGAAAAATATAAAAATTTGAAAAATTTTTTTTTCTTTGAAATTTTGATTAAGCTTTCGAAAAAATCTACAATTTTTTGACATTTCAATGACTCGTTTCGGCAGATTTAAAAATTTGAAACAGAACAGATCTCAAAAGTTTCGTTTCAGCTGGCATAAAATTAAAGTTTTCAAGCTTTATTTCAACAGTTTGGCGTTTGCTTATATCATTATATTTCACTTCCTTCGGTTCTCAGAACAATATCAAAGCAAAATCATGTTAGTGCATTCTTTTTTCTGCATTATATTTGATTGTTAGAGCTTTCCCAAGGTGTAGCATTTTTTTGCAAAAAAATTAAACCTATCGTGACTTCTTAGGTGTAATTCTTAGATGACGAATAACACTTTTGGTGATGTCATGAAACTGACAGCATACAAGGTTTTATCCAAATGTTTTTTCACAGCAGTGTAAGCATCGTTTCTGAAGGTTGTCACAAACTGGCACGTTCACTTTGATGCGTATAAACCGTTAGTCTGATTTCATAATTCACTGATCTAATTCACAGCCTAGTTTCAATTGATTAGCAGATGTCGCATTGAGGTACTTAGCCGAGCGATAATTGAAAAAAGTAACTTCAGCTTTCAAATCAATCCAGAACTCGAATTGTGGTCAAATTTTTATGTCAGAATTGTTGGATCTGAGCAAAAATAATAATTGGTTGTTTACTTTGTTTAGTTTTTAAAGAGCTTTTTAAAGAAAATTAAGTTTAGTTGAAGTTTGAAAGCAAAATTAAAATAAAAAATCAAATTTGATTTATTTTTTCTTTTAAATTTTTTTTGCTACAAAAACAAATATTCTCAATTATTTGAACAATGAGCTCTGGTTTTTACAGGAAACATCGGGTGTAGACTAACCAGGTGAGTGAATCGAAGCAATTTTAAAATAAGCGACAAATACGTAATGTTTAAGAAGTTTTCTTGATTTCGATATCTTTGTGCAATATCGCACATCTTCTTCATTTCTTCTCTCCATACAAGTTAAGATTCCTCTATCTGGCGGACTGGCCCAAAAGTCAAAAGACGGTTCCCTTTGTGACATCTTGTACAAGCCCTGGCACGAAGGGGATCCAGTAATTTTGCTCCTCTGTCAATGTACGGAGGGGGGTTGCAAAAGAAGTTGTGAGCAAAGGGCCCATGGTGTGAATATTAAATAAAACGTCTGTCATACCTAAGCACAAAAGTGTGTAGCTCAATTGGTTTCCCACGCTCCTTCCAATATGTGAACATATCAAATGCAATCGTATAAGCTGAACTGGCATGAGTGGATTTACGCTATCAACACTTTCTTCAGTGCCGTACCTTTCATCTAGTGCCAAGCATGGGATGTTACGAAGGGTGCGCTTGCATTATGCCAGTGTCTAGATTGTTGTGACACGCGGTGTTTTGGCATCGTTTGGTTTTCGCTGCGTGTTGGCTGAAAATGTGGTGTCAAAGGACTTCAAAAGTTACGCGGAGTTTGTCCACAGAATGTGAGTGCTGACCATGCCATGGCACGTAGGGGTCCTGATACCATAAGATTGAGCGTCCTTTAAGCCTCTGACACTACTTCATTCATCTCCCATAGATGGAAACATGTGGTTCCCATGGATGTCAGCTTTACGACGCCACTCGTATTTCGGAGTAAAAGCCACGCTGTTGCAAAATCAGCGACAATGAGAAGAGTGTACTGAGCAGCTGCAAAAACTTTAAAATTCCGCGAACAGTTTTCCAAGCTGTTTTACATTTTTATGGTGAGTTAGGGTATGTGATCTAATAAGACTGTGTGTTCATAATGTAAAACAGTAAATTAATTTGTACAGGGTTTTTTATCAATAGAAGTGATATTAACATCAAAATTGGTTACGATTGATTTCTGATGTCTTCAAAAATTGATTTGAGGCCACAAGTTGGATTTATGTGGAAGATTATACCAATTTATCAGGAAAATGTTTCCTGAGAGTCAACGATAGAGCAGATGCGAATTATAAGTGAAACAGATGTTCAAAAAACTGCAGAATTTTATATCGGTGGAAGGAAGTCTGGATACTAAAAGGAAATTGACCAGTTCATGTTGTTTTGTGCCATCCGGTATGTTTCCAGACCTGCCTTTCAATACAAATAGCGAAAATAAATAATTTGTAACAGTGCGCTCAGTTGAGTTTTCGGAAAAACAGATACACATAAGAGATATAAATAACAGAAACACAAAAAATTTTTTCAACTAAATCATCAAGTTGAATTCAATCTATTACTACAATGCAGTGGAAAAAAATGTGGCTTAAATAATATCACAGTGAAAATAGTTTGCTTGGCTACTTGAAACCTGTCAATTCAATCTCAATGGTTTCAGGTTATCGATTGAACAGTTTTTAACCTTGTTTTAATAATTTTGTTGTTTATTATTTTACACCTCAATCATGAGATAAATTTTTACATTTTCTTTAATATTGCGTAACTGTTGGAAACCGAGAGCGCAAATCAAGTTGAGGCCTTCCCGCGATAAGTGCCTAATTTTGTACATTAGACCATTCTTTAGCAATTAAAATAGATAATTGTTTTTCTATTGTACAAGAGCAGGTTTTGAGAGTGTCAAAGGTGACAAATGTTTTCCATTTGATATTTTTATAACTCAATTTTGAGGCTCGCATGAAACTGTGGAATATTTTGAAAAGTTGAAGTAAAATTTGTTTTAACTGTGACCGCGAATTTTCGATGTCCACAGAAAACAGGTGAAAAAAAAAATCGGACCAACAGTACTTTCAAAATGATAAAACTAGGCACAGCATTTTTGATACGTAATTTTTCGAATAAATGTCATTTATAAAAATTGATAATTTTTTTTAAACTCTGCCAAACTTATTGCAAAAACCTGATACTTTCAAAATTGTTTGTATAAGATCTTTTTAAAACCTGCTCATCACTGAAACATAAACTAATTGACACGTTATTAACGTGAATATGAAATTTATGATTTCCAATTTTTATTTTTTTGTCAAGTTTTGTTTTAAAAAATAGTGCCGGAAAATATCTAAGCGTCACGTATTTCTGATAGCTTTGAGCAAAACGTATTTTTGATTGATTTAAGTGATCTTCAACTAAACTTCGAAAAAATATAAAATTTTCCTCCTCATCATGCTGGGCGTGAGATCAAATAATACAAGAAAAATGTTGGTCAATCACTTAAGATATTTTTCTAAACGAATTGTCTTTTTGGCAATAGATCAGGGCTAGAAAAATTGATATAAAGTCTCCTGAGACCCGTTCTAGCGGGTTAACCGTTTTATCCTTTGGCCCGTAAAGTCGCAATTCTTTGGGTACTACTTACCAGCTGTTAATTTTTGTTGAGAAGCGTTTGTAAAAAGACGAATTTTTGGATAGCAACAATAATGGGAACTTGACCTGGCCAGATATTAATCAAAGATCAGATTTTTGCCTTTTGGAATTAAATGATCAGACTAACTTTAGCCCAGGAACCTGTTTGCGTTGTGAAAACATGTTACTTAAAACCTAATAACAGAAGTGCTTTCGCTTTGATTGAAAAATGATTTTTCCACTTCTAGCTGCAGCTATTGTAACAGCCTGGAACCGAAGCTTTTTCAATTTCCTGAACTCTTCCGCTTGTATGAATTCAAGGAAATCAGATGGTAAAACAGTACAGGTATAATTTTTTAAATGTTGAACCGAGATAAAAACGAGGCTGTTATTGTAAATAAAACCGACGTCATTGTCTGTTTATTTTACGAATCATGCTTAATCATTTCTAAAACTGATGATATTTTATTCTACAGAGTAATGATAGCCTACATTTTTGTGCTGCTATTTGTATAGACGACTACTATGGTAACATAAGAGAGTGGTTAAAAGTAGATACTTATGTTTCAGTTTGTTGGCAGCCGATTCACAGAATACAAAAAAAACGCACTTCTGCTAATAAGCAAACTGAATTCAAATTGTATATACAGAAAATACACGAACAGAAATATGAACAGATTGTATATACCAAAGCATTAAATTCAATACCGATCTATCTCTATACACGAAGCGAAAAATATTCAACTGCATATACAAAAACAAGGACAAGTCAGACAGAAGGCTGAAAAAATGGTTTGAGCTCAACTGAAGAAATGCGTTTGAAGACAGAAAATAAACAAGCAGGCGTATTAACTGTAAAACGACAAATAAATATACGCAAAATGTAATCAGCAAAATGTACAGTAGAACGCTCGAGCGTTTACCTGTACAAGCTGCATTTGAACATACATATATTACCATAACAGCCCAATTTTGTTTTCTATGCTGTGTAATCTGAATAAAAATCCTCAAGTAATTTTAGTTATTCTGATTTATAGTCAAATGCTGCTAGCATAAAATATACCGAGTCATAAAAACCGAAAGTTACCGATAATTCAACTTAACAAACACAATTTGATTTTACTTTATATGCATAAATACGAGATCTCAGACGTTGAAAATCGAAACCAAGATCACGAAACGAGCAAGGGAAGTATTGAAAACGCGAACAGAAAAGTTGTCGAAACAAGTTTCAGTTGGAGTCCAGAGCAAAACGAACAGAACGACGAACCAAATAACTACAACAAAGTCTCCAAGTTAGACAATAAACCGAAAAACGGTTCTGAAAACCAGGATATTAAGACAAAGAGTCCTGAGCAAGATAAAAACCAGTCATCATCATTACCTGAAAAATCAGACAAGGCTTCAAAAAGTCAACCAGAATCAGACAGTAAAATGGCAGATGCAAATGTTTACTCTGCACCCCAAGGGAATAAACTTCCAAAGCTACCCGGGCAGACAAATTCAATTCGGGCAGATGAGACCACGGCGCCTGATCGGAAACCCAGTTTGCCCATTGCCAGACCTGCCCCTGGACAGTATGCTACTACAGCGGACAACAACTACTATGGCAAAGTGGACAATGGCAAGACAGGGGGAGGGGGGAACCAGTACTCGGGCAGCAAGGGGAAGGGAGGGGGAGGTGCTGACTACAAGGACAGTGGGTATGGATACACAAACAGTGGATACACAAAACAAGACAATGATGACAACAGTGATAAAGGTGAGTCATCAGTTCATGGCACCAGCCGGACCAAAGACACCAAAAATTCACAGACAATCACCAAAGTTGGCAAGACAGTGGTCATCAACAACGGAGCAATTACTAAAGGGGGTTCTGATGTTACAGGGTCTGACAAGGATGGATCCGGACAGGGGCAGAATGGGATTACAGTTGTTGGCAAGAAGGGGGAGAGCAAGGGTGGGTGGAAGGGCTACTACAGGGTGCCCAGGATAATGATGTTGGCGATTGGGGGCTGTATTGTCATTCTACTCATTCTACTCATCATCGTGACGATCGTCTTCTCATTATTGATGACAAACATGAAAAGTGATATGAATTCTATTGAAGCTGACTACGAAAAGCTTGCGTCCAGGCTGGCATTATTGGAGGGGAATTATAGCGACAGCAACTTCTTCAACATTTCCGATAAGGTAACACAACAAACAACACCTGGTAGAGCTAATGATGATGATTCCATCGGAACACAAAAAACTACCCCTAGTGTTGTCGATCCGATTGGTCCTGCTAACCCTGATCGTTCAGATGACACTAATTCCAATAAAACCATTCAAGATATACAAAACGCACTTAATGAATTGACTGGGAGAGTGGATACCTTGAATCAAACAATGGATATTGTCGACAGTTCAGTGCAAAATATGAATGCTTCAATTATTGATTTGAATAATTTAGTGGCAAAATTGGGAGATGGCGTTTATATCTTGAATGATTCAGCTGTCGCTAATTCCAATGATTCCGTGCAAGATCTACAAAGCACACTTATTGCATTGACTGGGAGAGTGGATAACTTAAATGACACAATGGAAAAAGTTGATAGTTCAGTGCAAAATATGAATGCATCAATTATTGATTTGAATAATTTAGTGGAAAAGTTAGGAGATGGCGTTTATATCTTGAATGATTCAGATGGCGCTAATTCCAATGATTCCGTGCAAGATCTACAAAGCACACTTATTGCATTGACTGGGAGAGTGGATAATTTAAATGACACAATGGAAGTTTTCGGTAGCACAGTAGAAATTATGAATGAAAAAATGACAAGTTTCAATACTTCTGTTGAAAAATCGAATGAAAATGTCCTTATCTTGAATGATTCAATTCAATATATCAATGAAACGTTGGTTGTGTTTAATAGTTCACTGGAAAATTTGACTGGTGCAGTAGATTCATTGAATTTAACGGTAACTAACTTGACTGAAAGAGTAGACATTTTGAATGAGTCAGTAATTGAATTGGATGAAAAAGTTGATAGGCTGAACAACACTATTCATGACTGTAAAAAATATTTTGCTTCACAGATCAACAGCGTCAACACTTCTCTGCAAAATTTAACAGTTGACTTCAGAAATTTGGAGTACGATTACACCAATGTGACAAAACCGAACGTTTCCCAATTGCGTACTGACGTTGATGGTCTTCTCGCAAGAGAAATTGTCATTACTCAGACGCTTGGTGCACTATCAAGGAATATTTCGTCGAATGAGGCGAGTATCACAGATCTTTACGAAAAGGAGGATGTTCTAAAAGGGAGAGTTGGTATTGCAGAAAATCGGATTACATTACTTGGTGGATAAAATTTCGTCTGCACTGCTGCTCCAAATGATGAACATTACATTCATACCCTAAATTGTCTTTTTTTGTAAAACAGTCAAATGTCTCGTAATTAGTTGATCTTGAATTCTATCGTGTTTGCTCTCAAATATAGAATACAATTAAAACAGTTATTTTTTTGCTTTTTAAATGTCAACAATCTAAGACAGCATTTCGAATCCAGAAACGAATTATTTTAATGAGAGCATAGAAACAGCAGAAGAAAAGTGATGTGGATGTGGAAGTTTATATAACACATTTACGTAAAAATTTTGCAATGTTTGAAAGTTATTTTCTCGTATACAGGAAATAAAAAAGATTACGGCATAACTACAAACTCATCTCTCAAAAAACATAATTGTTTACTTGCTCCGAAAAGAAGAGACAACAATTGTTCCTAGCAACCCTATATAAACATGAATCTATTAGGCTAACAATACAGAAAAAACCTCTGGTCAATTACATTGTAAATGCTTACATCCTTTCAACAGAATAAATATTGTGAATCAGAAGAAAAAGGAAGTTTTGGGACACCGTTTCAAACAATGAAAAAATATTGTATTTTGACAATTCTGCTTTTGTATTTTGACAACTCATTGGTTGATCTATAAATTTAAGGAATATCAAGGCAGCGTGCATGAAATCTGAAATCAATTCTGTTGAAAAAATGAGTAACTGGCTCAAGAAAACGATAAAACCACTATTACGAGCTCAGCAGACGAAAATAATTACGGGGTTAGGATATTTGAAAACTTAGCTCGGAATGAAAAGCAAGAGCGCAAAAATGAAAACTTTGATGGCAAAAAAATGTTTTTTCGTAGCATTGAATTATGCTAAATCAACAGTAACAATAAAAAAAATTGTTAGCAAAAATGTGCAGAACTTGTTAAGATTCTTGGTGTAAAGGTCCATAAAAAGTGTCTAAAATATAGTTTAAAAAAGTCTACTCAAGGAACCATCTGCAAGGTTAAGGTCATTCCTACAACTATTATTCTCAAAAAACGTGGAAACGACAACATTTTGGGAAAGTAATGAAAAAAATTGTAGACTACAGTTGTAAATGGACAAATTAGGAATAATGGTCGAGAGAGAGAGAGAGAGAGAGAGAAAGACGGAGAAGAGAGAGAGAGAGAGAGAGAGAGAAGAGAGAGAGAGAGAGAGAGAGAGAGAGAGAGAGAGAGAGAGAGAGAGAGAGAGAGAGAGATAGAGAGATAGAGAGATAGAGAGATACACAGACAGAGAGGGAGAGAGAAGTGTGTG
>NW_027452591.1:0-29906 GCF_964194025.1 Convolutriloba macropyga | reverse complement strand
TGTTAATAAAACCGAAATGAACGAAAACCAAATTGATAAATATCTACATATGAGTCCCTCGGATTTCAGTGACAAACACTGATTCTAAATATATAAGGCTAACAGTGCCTTTTAGTAGGCATAGTTGCTCCTCAAGTCATTTCGAACTTTAAAGTTCGAAATTTCTTGAGGAGAACCTATCAAAGACAGATTAGCAAATGTTGCATAATTGAGTACTTCATCTGTGTCGTACTTGAAAACCAAATGTGATAGGAAAACGTTTCTGGCTTCACTCCATTTGGAAATAATCGTTAGGGGAAGATACCATTCTCAACCGGATTTGAGTCGCACTTCAATACTGAACCATAGTATTTATATTACACAGAGAAGTGATTTCGATATAGAAAATTTTTTCCGCCAAAAATTTAGCAAATGTTTGGAAAATTGTCCAAAAGTTTAGCAAATATTACTTATTTTTTTATTGCGTTTTAGCTTATACTCAGTCAGCTGAAAATTGATTAAAAATTAGTCAGAACTTGCTAACCTTAAGGAAATTTTGCTCCAAAAACTAATGAAATCGTTTCTAACAACTAATGAAATTATTAAGTTATTAAGTTTATCAATGCTTTGAAGTCCATGTCCAAGATATCAGCAGTTCTTTAAAATTTTATGAACCATTCCTAGAAGAAAATTTTAAAAAGCTCCCAATTTTTTTAAAGCGACAAAGCTTGAACTAATATTAATTTTAAAAAAACCTGAACTATAAAGTGTAAAATGTCACCATCTGTGAGAGAATTGATTGTCCGTCAAGCAAAAGTGACCAATCAGATCGATTGCAAGGACGATGCTACGATAGGTTCAAATATCTGTGGACAAGTCAAAAGCCGAGAAGAGCCGAGAACACAAACGGCCAGTCATGCGATCAAATCGTCGCCAATCGACAGTCAGTTAACATTCAGAGAAAAGGTATCCAATTTTAACAGGGAATCCACGAAAATTCCATCAATTCCATTTATGGAAAAACCCCCTGAAAACACAAAAGGTTTAGGCATTAACGGTTATTGGTACAACATTGAAAGTTTTATCAGCAAACATCCGGGAGGTCCCGTGATTGAGGAGTTTGTTGGTTACGACGCTACTGACGCATACAAAAGCTTTCACAAAAGTGACGTAATAAAAGAGAGGCATTTGCGACCAATAGGATACTACAACAAAAAATGGTTCGAGTTTAACAAAACGATGTCATCATTGCACGACGATCTTGTAGATGAAGGGTTCTTTAAGGTCAATTATTGGTGGTACACTATGAAGATTTTGCTTACTTTTATTTACATTTACCTTGTGTTTTGGATTGTAATCAATTATGGGCATTCACTGATGGCGTTGTCGATGGCTGCGATTCTGCTGGCATTTTTCTGGCAACAGAATGGGTTCCTAATGCATGATTTTATGCACACACAAGTGACGCACAATCGTAAAATTGACGAAATATTTGGGGTGTGGTTCGGAACTGTTTGTATCGGTTAGCAGTTTTTCCACATGACCATTTGAGATAACACAGGGGGACAGATAATTTTTTTTACCCCTGCCCTTTGGAAAAATGACTTTCCTGATTTAGGAGGGGGGGGGGGGGGGGGTAACTTTAATTTAAAAAATTTAATCTTCCGATTACAGTGTATTGCAGTTTGAGCCCTTTGAGCTGCAAATTAGACGGGTTGAAAACTAGTCCTGTACTTCGGTTTCGGAAAAAACTCACCGAAAAACGCCACTTAATTTTAGATAGGAAAAAATACCCACGGAAATAAACCTCCACAGAAATAAACCCCAGTTGGCTTTTAACGAGCTGCTTGATATGAAAGTGGGACTTGATATGAAAGTATCACAACCGAACAAATGATCACGGCCAAAATTCAAATTCAAAATGGGGGGTTTATTTCCGTGGGGCTTTATTTCCTAGACCTTTCTTCTTACTAGAAAAGAAATATTTCAGGAATCTCTGCGTCCTGGTGGAAAGACAAACACATGTTTCATCATGCCCTCACAAGCCTCGTTGACTACACGAAAGACCTCTTCGACCCACAAATGAAAAGCGCTTTTTGGGCACAGTGCCCAAAACTATTCCCTTACTTCCAGACCAAATCCGGATACAACCTCATCAAAATACAACATTATACACTCATTCCCGTGTGTATGCTTCTGGGAAGGACTGCCATTATTGTAGACGGGTTTCGTCGGGAGAACCGAAGGTCGCAATGGGTTGCATTGTTTGTTCACGTGGCTTGGCTTTTGTACCTTATTTCACTAATACCAACATGGACCGGGGTGTTTTTATTTTACAGTCTGGCCCAAACATTTCAAGGAGTCCTACATGTTCAGTTATTAGCCAATCACTACTCAAAAGGGATTTTTTCCATAATTGCCACCAGTTCCGAGGGTCCAGGTCCCAAATCCAACGGTAGGCGTTTTTACTTGACGTTTTTTGGTTCGCCAACATAATAATTCACTTAAGGAAGAATAGTTATCTACAGTGTAAGGGGCGATAAGATTTTAAAACATGATAATTTTCAGGCAACCGTCTTATCAGCTTGCAAAGGATATAAATAACATTCCGCATAACAAAGGGGTGGGGTGGGGGGAGTGTAATCCTGGAGGAAATCTACGGAAAAGCATTCTTCTCATCAAAAGAATTTCTAAAATATTTTTTCTAAAAAGACTATAATTTGATGGCATTAACGGAAAACATCCTTTGAAAGAGTTCAACTTCCCGGAAGAACTGATTCCGGACTGGTACCGGAGACAAGTGTTGACAAACATCAACATCGCGAACCCAGTTTGGCTTGACTTTTTCCACGGGGGATTGAACTTCCATATCGAGCATCACTGCTTCCCGCGAGCACCTCGGAACAGATTGAGGGAAATCTCGGCGAGGGTTAAAAAGGTGTGCAAAGAGCATGATGTGTTTTATGATGAGTGTGGGTTTGTCGAGATAATTAGGAGAACCCTTGTTCATTTGAAGCAAACCGGGGATATATTTGCCTTGAAAGACCCGCGATAGTGGAGTACCTGAAGTTTAAATAATTGCAACAACATTATAGTGCTTTTGGTGAGGGTAGTAACTGAGTCGTAAAAACAGAATCTGCATCCTCCAGTATCTGTTTAATCGCGTGTCTATCCCATTATAGCTCCCATACGAAATTCGAAAAAATACCCCCCCCCCCCCTATGCTTACCATGATTGGATGGCTATACGCTATAAGACTAATAACTGGGGGGGGGGGGGTGCTGTAATGGAAAGGACCGCTATATTCTGTAGTAGCAGGGAACAGCTCCCATTAAACATCGTGTCACGTCTTTGATATCATCATTTAAACTAACTGGGGTGGTGGGGTGCATGTGTGAAAATCATTTGAACACAATAGGCACAAATTGAGACAAAAATCTATATTTTGTTTTAAAAACCGGTAGACACAGATCGTTGTTAGAGTATGTAAGTTGTGATCATAAGATGGAGCTTGAAATTATAGCTTTAAGAGAGCATAGTAAGACTATCGTAGTGTGGAACAGTTGGTTCAACTGAGAGTACAAGATTGCAATAAATTATGAGATTGTGGGGTTGCAACCCACAAAATTCCCAAACTTTACACTCACTATAATGATTGTTCCGACCCCGCTTGTGAGGGGAGGAACTATATACTTAACTGGTTTTTTTTTCAGACAATTTTGGCCAATCCATATATTTGTCGTAGAGAAATGTGTGGTATCATTAAACAGCTCGTCCAGCGTAGAATTCAAAAATAAAAAGATTTTTTGAATTTCGTTTTTTTTTTCAAGGAGTTATTGAGGATTGAAGTTTTATGTGAACAAGTGATATTTGATAAGATTTTTTTCACTTTTAGTGTAATTTGTCTTCAAAGTAAGATTTTTTTGATAAAAACATTAATTCAAAATTACATTTCACGCCACAAAATGAAACTTTTTCGAGTTTCTAATAGAAGAAAGGCGATGAAAAGGACTAGTTCTGGTCTCAGAGGTAAGGTTTCTGTTTAAAAAATCGAATTCTATTTGAGAGCTTATTTTTAGAAAACTTCTCAAACTTTTTTTGTTTCATTAAGTCACCTAGAAACTAGTAACTTTTCAAATCGTGGTTTCGTTAATGACAAACCTCGTTCACAGTCAAATGAAGCCCAAGGAACAAAAAAAACTCTTTTTCAAGGAATCACACATTTGTTCTTTTGGCTTCGACTCTGAATTTTCGTAGGTTCAAATGAAATTTTTATTTCTTTGAGGTTTTTACTGAATTTTTGGAGACTTAGGTAATAAACTTAGTAGCTAAACGCGCTTTAGTAATAAACTCAGTAGCTAAAAGTGCTTAAGTGAACCTATCTAGTGCCTTAATTGAACAGTTAATGGCTTTTAAAACTTTGAAAATTATTTTTCAACAAAAAAGTTTAACATGCACCGATCGAAAACCTATGTTCGTGAACTGTATGTCAGTCTCTGCAATGGAATGACCCCATTTCTACTGCAATCAAAATTTATCTGTTTAGCGGTTTTATCTGCTAACTACTGGTCATATGACTTCAATGCCACAAGAAAATAAACAAATTTTCAATATTTTCGTTTTAACGGTTCCTCTTGATATCCTGTAACATTATCCTTTTATTAATAGCTTCCATTGGCCTAGAGAAGACGTTCAATGGATCATGGATAAGGGTTTTCAGAGATAAGTTTATGGTTTAAATGGCTTCGACATTTTCTTCTCGCACTATTCTACTGAATTTTTGGATTTCGCCTGTCTTTGTTGTTGCTTTCATGGTCAATGACTTATTGTAATGTCCTATTGATGAATTAAAAATGACAAACATCACTGTTGCCCCATTGAGACATAACTTAGCGTATTTATTAGCTTCCGTTAAAATCTATTGGCGTTGATTCTACGGGAAAATTTCGTGGTTTTAAAGTTTTCGTTCGTATATGTTGAGTTTTGAAGTCAAATTGTTCCAAAAAAAGAATTCCATTGCTTTTAACAAAATATTTGAAAAAAGTTTTTTTTTCACTTTAAAAGTTAGTTTTAATAGTTTTGACAATTTTTGCACAACTTTATTAATTTTAAGAGTTTTGCGTTTTTTTACTCTATAGTTTGCCGTAAAGTTCTGACCGGATTCATAAGCTTGTAGTTGAGGATTGAATAAAGGGTGTTACCCAATGCAGTCCGTTTATTGCGAATGGTCTTAAAATTCAATGATATTATAATTTTGCAGAAATTTTTCAAATTTTTTCAGTTTTTGTTGTTCTTTTCGTCAACTTGTAACTTATTCTCATCATTGAGATGTCCCATTCAATTTTTTTAGTTCCACAATTAAACTTCTACTGATATTATGTTGTAACCGGTGTTTTGTTTATTGGACAATATGCGTTTTCCTAAAAAGTTTTGTGAGTGGTTTATTTGTGTGTCTTTTTCTCTTCTTGTAGCACATTCGCGTGATAACAGATTTCAATTATTTTCAAATGTGGCCCAAATGAACTTATGTATTCTTTCGGTAAAAATTTAGCTGAAATAGTATAAAATAAAACTTGAATAAAAATAAATAATTTTCAGATAATAGCTAATGATTTTAATGGCTTCAGTAGTTTAGATTTTGTTGTTTGTATTTGTTTGTGTTTTTGTGTTTTTCTGCACCTTTAGTCCGTTTTTAACAAAAGACAGGTTTTATTGGTTTCATAATAACTTTTAAGTGAATTTGTTAGGAATTTTTTTGTTAAAAGCTAATGATTTTTAAACTTTTGAAATTATTTGGTTTAAAAAATGGTGATTGATTTTGGAAATTTGCATCACTATTTCTTCTTTTTGGCGACTTGTTACCTAGTCTCATTAGGGAAAATTTCCATCTGCTGTATAGCTAGGAAAAAGTAAACTTCCGTAATTATGGTTTTATGGTTTTATCTGATTGCATTTTGACGTTGTTAATTGGTGCTTTTAATGTTAGATATTGCGTTTTTGCCGTGAAATTTTTGTTTTTGCTTATTTTGTTTGTTTTTTTCTCGTAGTCTTTTTAATGTTGTGAAATCTCGTTGGCGCTGTAATTAAGTAATTCAATTAGTAGTTAGGTTGTGTAAATTGTTTTTAACTCAAACTTCTATTTTTGTTATCTCGTCATTTCGTTAACAATTTAGTCAAAAATGTAGATGAGCTCAAGTCGGAATATCATGGGCGAACCCACATTAACGAGCATGGGAAAAGGCCTGAAAAGGCACGGCTGGTGTAAATTGAACAGCAACGGTTTTTCTTCTTCTTCGTATGTTTTTATTTGAGTCTGAAAACAAACTATTTGGTACCTATCGATATAAATTAACCTCCCAGTGCAACGTTCACAGGTATAAATGATAATTTCTTGGTGTTTTCCCATTTACTTTCCCTGTTTTACCGGTGGGAAAATTACCGAAATTCCCGCCAGGAAACTCAAGACATCCAGGTGTTTTTAAGATCCTGCTAATTTCCCACTGCAAACGTGGCATTATTTACAGGAATTAGCAATCAGAACAGTTTCCCGGTATTACCTGTTATAATCCTGACAGGAAATTGGAAAACTTAGAGGGATTTACCGGGAAACGTCGCACTGGGCTGCCAATTTCTACTAAACGAGCACACTGTTTATCTCTTAGTTTACTGAGTTAGAATTGCCTCATGCATAAACCACGACATGGTTAATATCTCCGGTGTGTTGTTTTGTAGGAGCAGTTACCACAGAATTCCACTAATCAGGAATCTATAGTCATAGAAGTACCTTTTCTGAAAAAAAAGTATAAAACCCTCATTTGTGATTTTAAAAAAAGTAGTTTTAACTTATAATTTATAACTCGATTTATGAAGTTAATGTCCCATAATATAAAAGTTCTGTGATGGTATAGATCTCAACTAATGCTTGTTTCTTTCTGATAATGTTTTGTATAGTCTTGTGACAAGTGCAAACTTGAGCATCGTGAGCTAGCAGAAGACGGGGGTAGGTTAGTGGAAGAAACAATTATCCCTCTTCTCTTTACTGGTATTGGCAAGTTCGGTTTCAGATAAACATTTCAACCTTTCCGAACTGAGATTCCAGAACAAAGCAACACCTAACTAACTTTGAGCGACACTTGCGCATCGCGAGCTCGATTTTCTTAGTCTGTGCTAAATGTTCAAACTCACAATTAAAGATATGGTTTTATTGCACTCCTGAATTTGTTCAATACCTCGGCTTCGCCTTGGAGTTCGATATTTTCTCGATAGCGATTATGTTACAATTATCAATAGTTATTTTCAAAAGAACCATTACGCGTTATTTGACCCAAAGTAAATTTTGCTGCAATACCGGAGGTCGTGAACAACGCTTACGAGATTGTGAAATCTACTTGCTAATTTTCGTGAGTAAAATTCACGCGGAATCTACTTAGATTTTGAGTTGGACATTTTAAAACGTAGATTTGTAAGTACAAAATTTAGTGTACTTAAAATTCACAATGTAAGCTAAGTTCACGCGCATAAAAATTGAAAACTTAAGTGAACTAACATAATCTAATAGCAAAAATTAATCTCATAAGTTATAATTTGATGAGACTAATTTCACAAATTTCCCCCATTGAACGGATTTTTAAAATTGCTGATTCTTTGCTAATAGAATATATGCCAAACTATACGTGGTATTAATGGTGCCATTTTTTATTGTGCCCCCCAGTTTAATGTCACTTGCCATATTTCCACATAATGATTCATCTCAGGACAATAGTAATTTTTTTTACTTTAATTTTGGTTGTTTTTTCAGCCGAAGCGCAAATTCTCTAATTAAACGGATTAAACTGGTTTGCTGTTCACGAACCATTCATATTTGGCCACTATGGCTGCTAGTGCTTTTGAAATAATTTTGATTAACGTTGTCAAATATGCTGATCCTCTAAACAAATTTACGTTATGGCAAATCAGTAACTGACTGAATTGAGTGCTCCAATTGATACCAATTTTTCTTGATGTTCAACTGGTTAACCTCCTCTGGCGGAATTGTTTTGCTCTGTTGCAAAAGAGGCAAAGACAGAAGGATTAGTGAGAAAAATTGTTTAGTCACTCTTCAATCATTGTGAAGTGAAGCCATAACAGAAAGGATTCTTGGGGAATATTTGTTAAAAAAATCGATCAATAAATTTTGATCAATATTTCCCTCAACATCGATCTTATCTATCGGCAATAGATGTTTTGAAGAAGTTGAAATTGGGGCGCATAGTATAGAGCCTGCCAATCGATGCTTAAAATGATTAATTTTTTGGCACTTTTCTATGCTTTCTGCGCCCAATAAAATGGACATCACAAAGAATTGACAATATCTAAAATTGGAACGCATCCATCAATATTGAGGGATTTTGTGAATGAATTAGATCAATTTTTTTTATCAACATTTCCCTCGATAGTTGATGGAAAATTGTGAATTTATCATTCTGGGGCATTGTCGTACAATACTAGAATTCGGTGGTTACTTGCGGTGCAAGTTCACTTACAATTTTAGAACTTGTGATTCGCGAGGCGTAATCCATCTGATTAGTTTTATGCTAACTTGCGGAGCGAGATTGTCAGGAGAAAGAGAGAGAGAGAGAGAGAGAGAGAGAACTGAACTTGATATATGAAAATGAAAGTTATTAATTCAAGTGGTTGTATACAACTCGGAACAGTGTGATCAGACCTGTCTGATCACGAAGCGGGAAACCAAGAAAGGAAGCAACTGAATAACTCGAGACAAGGGGATGAACAAATGTGAAATGATAAGGAAGGTTAAAAAATTGAACTGAATAAAAACATCATATGGAATTTTACTGCGTCAAATAAATAAAAGAAATGCAAAATGTACACGGGTATCAAATACCCCTTGTTGCAACAAAACAGAAATTGTGAAATTAGCAATTTTCTTTTATAACAATTAATAACAATATTTACAAATTGAAACTTGGTCCCCGGTTAAATATATAATAACAATATATGTACTGGTTATCATAGCTAAAAAATAGAGTTATATTGATTTACGAAATTACAGTTTTGATTGCGAAGTTATGAGAGCAGTTTTGGTTGCGAAAATGACTAATCAGACATCTCTTGATTTTCCGCTTCAAAAGCTGCCCATGTCGGGGTATCCTGATCGATAAGTGGTAGCACTTGTCGAGCAGGTGGTGAAACTTCCCCGATAAGTGGAGAAATGTTAGTCTCTTCAGGTTGTTGAACAGCAAAGTTCTGCACTGTTTCGACAACCGATGCAGGAGAGGCTGGAAATTGTCTAAGTCTCCCGCTCGGCGCGGACAGTTGGGTGAAGCTGCAATGGTTGAAACTAAAGACAGCAGTTGAAACCGTAGTATGATGGGCTACGGCGGTTTCTGTCCGAAAAACGTTTGCCCTGCGTTGTCGATAGTGTTGGCTCCTTTGTTGCAAGGCTGAGGGAGGCGCAGATTATGTGGACAATACCAACTCATGTGCCACATCGGTCTGATTGTCATAAATCTGATTCCGGATGGCGAGAAAATCAGGAATTTTAGGGAAGCGCCCTCGCATGGCGCGTGAGATGCTTCAGCGAGAGGACGAAACACCACTGCCAGGATCTCGCTATCGATGTTTCATATTCTTATCGGTTTTCAGTTTTCTTTTCAGGTTTCTGGTGAATTGCTTTATGTGACTCTGGATCTGTTCGTCCACAAGTTTTTGCATGATCTGGGCCCTCGAAGATCCGCAGAGACTTTTAAGGGTGTTTGTCGCTCCTGGAACGTTCCGAATTTGCAATATCGCTATTGCGTTCCGTTACTATGGGTTTCCTGGGCTCTTTAATTGCAGAGGTTGTAGGACTGACCTTCGAAATATGAGTTCCAGGAGCCAAAAACTCAGACAGTCCTTCCAAATTTTTCTTCGATCTTCGTTTTCCGTGTACTTTCCGGTCAAGTTTGAGTTTAACTGCTTTCTCCGTAATCGGGATTAGCCTGCATGCGCCTGTTTGAAGGAAACGTGATTCGCCATCCGTGCTCGCCTTTTCGTGTTAATTAGCTTTCCGGGTAGCCCAAGTTATGCCGAGTTCCACTACGATGTCACTGCAAAAGCCATTGAGCCATTTGTTGTCGGGTGGAATGGCCTCGGGCTTGACTGTGTCTTCATCATGCTTAACATGAAAAGCGTTATCTTTCGATTTCTTTTCTTTGATACATGCCAGTCTATTCTTAATTGTTTGAATTAATCTTTCTACCAAACCATTAGCACGATGGTCATTAACTGGAGCTTCAATGATTTGAATATTATTTCGAGTATAAAAAGTCTTTACTTGATTTCTAACGAAACATTTTGCTTGATCCAGTCGTATATAGCGCGGAATTTTATGATTTTTGATGTACATGTCCAAAAATTTCAAAATATTTGGTCCATTAGCTTTTTCATATATATATATATATATATATATATATATATATATATATATACCGTAGGATATTTAAAGAAGCGGTCAATAGCAGCCAAGAAATAGACTTCAATGTCCTTTTCTCAAAAATAGGACCTCCAAAATCGATTTGTATTTCCTGAATCGGTTGAACATGTGGTATATGAGGTCGAAATTTCTTAGCAGGATTATTAGATTATTACCAATTGCAGTGCAAGATTTGCACTCTGTCACTTTGACAATGAGCTCGCGATTCATATTGGGCTACCAGCAATGTGTGGCCATACAGAGCATCCCCCAAGTACCGGGATGACTTGCGTAAATGTCCTCAATCAGGGCTTCGCGGAGGACGTTTGGGATTCATTAATGCACTCGCAGCCGTAGAGAACGTGGAGGTCTCTCAAAAATGATTGGATGTAAAGGTTAAGGGTTTTTAGGCGGATTTCGCTATTTGCCAGGATACAATAACGAACCTCTTTTAAAACAACGTCTTTGCTGGTCGGGGAAGCAATCATGGATTTACTAAATGTTTTGTTTATAACGTGACCGAGTGGTCGAATTTGAGGTCTAGGTGTTAGGGGAGTACTAACATGAGAGGACGGGGCTGGGGATGGTGGAGTCAACGTTCGGGAAGGACTTGCGGCGCGAGTGTTACTTGGGGAATTAGATGGTTGATCAGCGGCGCAAGATTGGGCTGAATACGTAGAGGGATGATTCGCGGTGCGTGAGGAGTCAGTGAAGTGAACTCTAGTGATGCGCTTTTTAGAAGGCATATTGTATTTTTTTGGTTAATATATTTAATGTCTAAATTTCAGTTGATTTGAGAAGAATTATTTAAAGAAGTAGCTAACTGATTTGTAGAGTGATTTGAGGCAAAAAGCACTGATGCTATTTCTGGGTAGTGACTTTAAGAAATATTTGTGGAATGTCTTCTAATTGCCGGGAAATTAGACTTAGTAAATTGAGTCTCCCGCTTTGAGAGGTACATATTATTCCAGTTTTGGAAAGATTGTTTACAGTGATTTGTAATTTGCTGAGAATTGAAGTGTTAGTTGGTAATTGCGGCTTGGGGTGTGCATATTTTAAACTGTTGAAATTACAGCTAGTATTTTTAATTGGGTTTCTGGGCGCGGGGGATGAATAAGAATCATGTTTGTGTACGCGGGTAGCGTGTGTGCTAATAAAAATTATTGCAGAATTTGTAGCCTCAATTGTAGATGTGAATTGATGTGCGGGATCTTATGCTTGTATTAAGTTGCTCAAATAAGTTGCGGGATTAGTAGGTTTTCAATTGATAGAAATAACTGATGCAGAGATATGTTTTGATTTTGCCACAATAAATTCCTCATCAGAAGCAGAAATTTTTTTAGTTTTTTTATTTGGTTGCCGGGAAATGTAATTCACAAGTCCAATTTCCGCCCCAAGCAAATGTTCAATATCATATTGAAAAGGAAGTAGCCTATCAATCCAACGAGATGAGTGGCTTTTGTATGATTTCTTAGATCAATTTTCTTTCAGTATAGGCAGAAGAGCTCTGTGATCTGGAATTACTGTAAAATGTTTTCCATAAAGATAATTTTTAAAATATTTGATTGACCAAACTACCCCAAGATGTTCGAGTTCAATAACACTATAGCGTTCTTCACTGGAATTTAAAATCTTAATCTAGATTGAGATGTAAACGCAATTGGTTTCAACCCATCAACTATTAATTGTTGAAGTGCTGCCCCAAGACCGGAACGAGGGACGTCGCATTTTACGCGCGTCTCGATTTGCATGTTGTAATGGCTATTTCCCTCGGCATTTTCGATGCGGTTCTTTGTTTCAATAAAACAGTTTTCATGCACCTCAGTCTTGATAAACTTTGATGACGTTCTTAACAAAGATCGGAGTGGATGGGTAAATTGAGCTAAATTTGGTGTAATTTTACTAGTTTAGTGTACAGAACCCAATAAAGAACGAGGTTTCTTTACCGTCTTTGGTTAAGAGTTAAATTTGCGGAAGTCTTGCTCTCGATAGGTGAGATACCTGTTTGACAAATGTGGTAACCGAGCCAATATATTTCTAGTTTAGAGAAATGGCATTTTGGAAGATTGTTTCTAAGATCTTTGTCATCTTATCTTTTGAGAAAATTCAAAATATACTGTTTACATTCATCCTCCAATCTTTTACTTACAATCAAAATAATGTCGAGGAAACAATAGGTATTTTTCAAACCAATGAGGGTATAAACCAGAGCTTTTTTAAATTCTGCCGGCATATCTGTTAGGCCAAAAAATCCTGTTTGAAATCTGTATGTGCCTGTCATGTCGCCGCTTATTATATTAGAATTAAAATTATTTGCTGTGTCAGGATCTATATTTAATTGGCTATACGCGTATTTCAAATCCAATGTAGAAAAAAATGTTTTGTTTTGCGGTGCAGGAGAAGTAATTTTTTGAGAAGTAGATTCAATAAGCATATCAATATTAGGCAATGGATATTTGTTTTTATGAACAACTTTGTTTAGTATTTTGGAATCCAGTGCAAGTTTAATTGTTTGATCTTTCCTTACGGTGACTACAATGGGAGATATAAAATGATTGTTGGAGCAACTGTAGAGTTTTATTATATGTTTTTCGTCTAATACTTTTTTGAGTTCTTTGTTGAGTTTATCTTTTAGGTTAAAAGGTGTGATTCTACCCTTTTGATATCGAGGTTGAAAATTTTTGCGAAAGTTAGATATAGCCACATGATTTTTTGATCTTGCGATACGCGATATCAATTTAGAAAGTTTTTTGCAATTTGTTCTTTGAATTCTGACGATGACGAAAAGCTGTTGACTTGATTACCTTGAGATGAAGAAGATTTTGTTACAGCTAAACCCAGTTCATCGAACAAATTTCTACCAATTAGAGATTTTAAACTGTTCGCGACGACGTTGAATGTTGCCGAGTTTGATGTCCAGCCGCTGCTTGTAACGGGAGATTTTATCTTTTCTTCAATATGAATCGGTTCGATTGAGAATGTTCTAATATGTGGACTGACCTTCTCGTGAATCCAGATGGTATTTGGATTTCTCTTCACTACTTGTAACGTGAGTGATCGATTGAATATACTGCACGCGCTCCCGGAGTCCACAAGAAGAGAAGTTAAACTCTTACCAATTTTGATAGGCATTTTGAGGGGTTCGATCTTTTCTATGTCATTCTCGATAACTGTAACCATATTATCTTCCCCACTACTGTAGTAAGATCCGTAAAATTTAGTCAACTAAAAAACTTTACTGAATCCTCCGGGAGCGGCTCTTCATTCACTGTATTCACAGTTCTCTTCTTGGGATTTTGAGGATTCGAATTCTTTTGTTTTCTGCAGACTTTAGCAAAGTGGTTCATTAACCCGCAGGTTTTACAGGTTTTGCCCTTCGCGAAAAATTTATCACGATGATTGGGTAACCAGTTCCCACCACAATTTGAGCAATATAGTGGAGGTCATCTGTTCGGCTTCTGGAAATTGTTTGAGAATGACCAATTTGATGGTCGGGGGTTGCTCGGAAACTGAATTGCATTCACGCTGACTGGCATGAGTCTCTTGTTATGCTGTTGAATTTGATGATAGTTTCGCATCCCGACTTCCATATTGATGGCCAATTCTAATGCCTGACGCGGCTCCACTGTTTGTTTTAGAATTTCCTTTTGATTCTCCGGAACAATCAGGTGGGTGATGAATACATCACGTATCCGTGTTTCCTCTTTATTTTCAAATTAGCAATTTTCGGTTAATTTTTTTTAAACTTACCAGAGAAATGTTCAACAGCTCCACCTCGAAGTTGTTTTGTTATTACAAAGTTGTGACGATCAAAAGTGATGTTTCGAGGGCGATTGAAAGCGGCTTCCACAATCTTCCAAAACTCGGCAGTGGACAGTGTATCGATCGAGATATGTGGGTTTTTACAGTTCAGAGTTCGACGTCCTTCCAACCCGATGCTCAATAAGAGAAGTGAGACTGTTTGTTTTACGATCCGCCAGTGGCCAAGGGTTATCTCTACACATCACATTATGCTGATTTCGGTTAGATGTTGGCACTTGTTTTACCAAATCATTTTTTGCTCAGCGTTGCGGGCATTTCTTTCTCTTTCCGATTGTGCCGATGAACCCATTACCGTTTCCCCATATATAGGTTCCAACGTAAGATCCATCATCTCAGGTTTTGGGCCCAAGTAATGTGTCGAGAATTATGTTCTCTTTTGCAAGCAGTGCCAATTTGTATTGCTCTCTCCATTTCCCCAGCGAAGTGGGGTATCAGGTGTTGGCTTTCCCCAAAAATTGTGTATCCCGAGCGGTTTGCTGGCTGCGCCATGTCGTACACCTGTAGGATTTTGGTGTTTACTTGCGGTGCAAGTTCACTTACAATTTCAGAACTTGTGATTGGCGAAATCCAATCTGATTGGTTTTATGCTAACTTGCGGAGCGAGATCGTCAAAAGAGAGAGAGAGAATTAAAATTGAGTTATGAAAAAGAAAGTTATGAATTCAAGTGCTTATAAGCAGACATGTCTGATCAGGAAGCAGGAAACCAAGAAAGGAAGCAACTGAATAACTCAAGACAAGGGAATGAAGAAACATGAAGTGATAATGAAGGTTAAATAAAATTGAATTAAATAAATACATCATATGGAATTCTACTGCATCAAATAAATAAAAGAAATGTATAATGTCCACGGGTATTACAGGGATAATAATTGAACAGTTATCGTCATTCTGGCATTCTCATAAATTTTTTGCGGTGAGAACAGTTTCATGAAGAATACCTATAAAATGAATAAAAAACAACTGAAGAAATAAATAAAATTCAATTTTGGAGTCAGATGAGTTAAATTACAGCTGAGACACAGTTGTGAAACTAAACTAACCGATAATTTTTGAAGATTTTGAAGCTATTCAAGTTGAAATTCAATCTTTTCTTGAATTCTTGTAATGCTCTCAAATCAGAATGGTTGTGTCAAGGCAGTCATGACAAGTGTGATGTTGCTAACTTCCCAATGTTCCCAATGTTGTTCCCTGCGTTTGTTTGGTTGATTCTTAAACATTGAAAATGCCGGATCTTTTCCGTTTGTGCCCCCCCAGCTTAGTGGGTGCATATTATTTGCAACCCCCAGATGCACGTGCAATATTTTTACATAATGATTTACTATGTAATGACACGTGCTCTGTCACTGGGGGGAGCATAACGTACTGGGGGGGGCACAAACGGAAAAGATCCAAAATGCCTTTTCCAAAAATCTTTCAATCAGCATTCATGTTTTCGAAACTATTTCAATTTAAAAAGGACTATCTTTCTCCCGGAGCTTTTAATGGATTGGTTGAGGGAGAATATTAACTACAATCACACTAAACGTGAAATTTAATTGAAATTTGGCAAAAAAAAATGTGTAATTTTTTTAACATATTTTTCAAAAATCTGCTTACATAAAAGCTGTAAATATCAAAGGTATGGACATTAATTACCTTAAGCATGAATTTAGTTTCTTAAAATTTTAAAAATTACTTGTTTTGAGAGCGTGAAGTCTACTTGCAACTTTTTTTAGGTGTTTTCAAAATTTCTTTGTTGTGAACTCAGCTAACGGTTTCTCGCTTATATATCTCAATATCCAACGAAAAAATTTAAGACAAGCGTTGGTCGCAAATGGCAATTAAAAAACATGTATAAAGGTTGTTTTTGAATTCCACTTACAAATGAATACAGTTTTTCTCGCAAAATGTAGGGTTACATGAAGCGCAATTATAGCTGGTATTGAATATTACCACATGGTTGTTATTGCAAACGAGAAGTCATTAAACTCGGCAACGGAGTCCTGTCGTTGAATAACTTTGACAGCGCAGTAGCAACCATGTGCTAATCATTTCAATCAATTCTGGTCACCCCAGTTGAATAACTTACAAAACTAATAGTTTATTATATTAAATTTTCCGCCACTGCTTTCTTAACACTCAATATACAAATTTTTCCGAGAAAAAAGTAGCCGAAAAAAACAGTAGTCTTATCCGAACGCGGAATTTCACCACTGTTTCAACTTTTGAAGTATTCATTCGTCGCTAACACGTCATGCCATTGATGAAAGCAAGCCAGTCTTTTTATCTCAGAGTTGATTAGAAATACAATCGAGTTCTAATGAAGCACTCCGTCTTTTGCACTCTTTCAGATTTTCTAAATATTCCTCGGACACTAACAAGTTATTTCATCCGTAGCTTACGCAAAAGTTGTTATTTTAACTAGAGGTGATTCAATATCAAGTTGCAACCGTTACTCTCAAAAAAACGCCGCTCGCATTTGCCGTTTCAAAAAACGTTCAGAGTCAGAAGTCACGTGAATTCTTAGCCACTAAACGGAAACGTTAGTTGCTACAAAACCTGAGCTCTTTGATGGTGCTTAAAAATTTGAAAACGATTTATTTTAAACTTTCATCTATTCAAGTTCCGATCGAGTCGCAATTTATTCTCCACCCGAATTGAAAAAAAAAACGTTCAAATTTTGTCGATAAAATTGATGTGAGAAAGATAAATTGTATTGTTATATGTTTCTCTTTATTTGTGATGTTATGAAACTATGTGTTATGAGCCTGTAGCCTTTGTTCTGGCAGGCGCTGTCATGATTTTCGGAATTTTGGGCAATTTAAATAACGCCTGGTCTGTTGAAAAATCTCACGGAGGGCTCTGGATGTTTTGCCCGGACCCAGCTTATCCAGTGTACACTGTTGTTAAAGATATGCCAAAAGACAAAGATGCTTATGAAAACGGAGACTGTCAAAAATACACAAAATTGGTGGCTGAAAAATATTACCAGCAGGTCTGGGTGGAAATAGTGGCTGCTAGGGTTCTGCTTCTGTCTGGAATTATTATTGGGGTGCCTATTATAATAGCGATTGCGTTCCAGATGTATTATAGAGTGGCTTTCTGGGCGACCGCTGTCATGGTTGTCATTCAACTAGGTTTGAGTGTTGTAACATTGTGTTAACAATTTCATGTTTGCTGAAGGACAGGAGTTTCAACAGAACGTAGATCTTTTTAGGGGAAAAAATCTTTAAATTAAAGAGCATAACCTGTAGGTTAAATATTTACATACAAAAAATATCAAATTGCAAATCACCCTGGGTTATTTATTATAAATTAAATGTATTAATCACACTGAGGCTGGTCGTATGTGCTTCGCTAGATATCAGAAACAAAATTTAGAAGAACGAATACATCTATTGTAACGTATTTTTTTATCAAATTGACCGAAAACTAAACAATTTATTCCGTGTCTGAAGTTATGTCAAGAGACCCCAGCTTGAAGTTATGTTGAAGTCAGCTTGAAGTCTCTTGAAGTTATGTGAAGAGACCCCAGGGTACAATTTCATCGGTCACTAAAACTTCGAGGCAGAGTGCTTTGTGTTACGCAGTAAATGGACGAATTATTAGCCAATCAGAATCGAGTATTTCTAAACTTTAAAATAAGATTTAAATACGTTCTAATATACGTAGAAAGTTCCGAAAAAGTTCATTTAACCTAATTTTAAGTAAATATAATCACTATATGTATCGATTAAGCTGGTTTTCGACTTAATATTTTTAGGTTTTCTAGACAATTGCCGATTGAATACGAATTGATTTGACGTCAATAACATCAGACAAAAACCAGTAAAAGAGCATCGAAAAAACCTTGCCGTCTAAGCTCTCACTTGTTGCTATGATCATTGTTAATGCTTGTACGTGGTCTTGATCGTTGCTTTGTACGCCGATAATGTTTGAACGTTGCTTTTATATATGAAAAGCGTCATTAATTTACAATCGAACTACTGTTTTCGTCAGAGTTTACATGGTGCCGCTCCGGGTTTACGAAACCCCCTTTTTTATTTAGCGTAATTGTTGTGAGAAATAGAGTGTTACTGTTTGTTACATCTGAAATGGAGAACGAAGCTAAAGAACTCGTCGGCCTCTACATCCCCAGGAAGTGTTCCGAGACAAATTACATCTTGGGCGCCAAGGACCACGCCTGCATTCAGCTGAACTTGGTGGACGCAAACAGTAATGGGGTTCAAACTAACTCATTCAAGACCTACGCCATCTGTGGTCGTGTAAGAAGGATGGGACAGAGTGACGATTCGATTATGCGATTAGCTCAGAGAGATTCAATCAAGCCCAAGAACTCATCTTTTTGACATTTGAAATCTGCTCGCTGTCGTCACTGGAGAATAGTTTTGCAATTTACTGCTACCATACAGCACCTATCAAGCAGTGCATCAAAGATTCTTAACCAATAAAAACTATAAGACAGAACCTCTTTTTTTCAATATCTTAGTTCAATTGGGTATACATATTTATATATATATATATATATATATATATATATATATATATATTTATATATATAAATATATATATATATATATATATATATATATATATATATATTTGATATCATATTTGGTTTAGACGGCAAGAAATCCAACCCGTGATTTTTTTGGATATTGCAGGGAGTAGTAAAATTGAACCATATCTTAAAAAATATTAGTAAAAGGTCACCATTAACGCCCCACAAACAAAATTTTTAAGAGCGAAAAACATCGATTTTGAAAATTTTTGGTAGATTTACCAAAAATTTGAAAAAATTGATATATTCGGTTCGTATATCAAAGAATAATCTCCGATATAGAGAAAATTGAGAGAAAATAATGCTAAATTGTTCAATTTTGAAAATTTTTGGTCAATTTTAAGGCAATTCGAAATATTTTTGAAAATCAATACCGAATATTGATAAACCGTATTTTTGAGCATAAAACCGTCAAGTTTACTGGATTACCGTTCCGTAATACACAGAAACTCAATACACAGAATAAGTTGTGAAAACTTTCACAACCTCCGGCCTACAGAAAAATTTTATCGACGTCCTCTATTTTTTTCGTCGCTGGGTTTTTGTGCCGTTTCGTCCGCGTCCTTTTCGTCCTTTATCTTTTCAATTCTCCGTGTTCCGTTTTTTTTCAAGAACGTCGCTCTCCCAAGTTTTCGCGTTTCGTTTTCTTCTGCTACTTTTCCAGATTTCGATGTAGTATGTCATATGTGATGAAGTATGTTGTTTTTCTTGTAGTATGTTGAGTATGCTTATATGCTGGTTTATTGTTTAGGTCTTATTGCTTTCTAGGGTTTGACTTAAGTTTATTCTCGAGTTACGGCTGGATTGTCCTTCGACTCTTCAACTTTACTAATTTATTAGCCTTCCTGTTGTAGTATATTGATTTTGCTGCTTTATGTTTGCGTGTACCTGTGTGATTGCTAGTTGGTTTGGTCTTGCTGCCTTCTAGGGTGTGACTTAAGTTTATTCTCGAGTTACGGCTGGGTTGTTTCTTGACTTTTGCAACTATCTTAGTCTACAAATACACTATTATACTTAATTCAATCTTACTGTAGTTTGTTTAATACCGTTAGTATGCTGATTGTTTGTTTTGGTTGGGTTTTGCTAGGATGTGACTTAAGTTTATTCTGGAGTTACGGCTAGTACATTTCTTGACCTTTGCATCCTTTTAGTGTACTACTGCATTGCCCTAAATTAGTTTGTCGTTAAATTTATCGTTATAGACCCAATATGAACTATGTTAGATTGTCTTGCAGTAGCTTCTCTCCTTCTTCCTAGGGTGTAACTTAAGTTTGTTCTGGAGTTACGGCTAGGTTGTTTGGTTGAGTTTTTGCTGTGTTCTGCTAACATAGTTCTTTTCGACCTCATTTCCCGCCCGTTTTTTCCCACAGTCCCGTTTTGTTGCGTTGCGCATTTTTTGCTTGCTTTCCCGCACGTCCCGTTTCCGCCCCGTCGCGCACTTCTCGCTCGACTTCTCGTCTGTCCCGTTTCCGTTGCGTCGCGCGTTGCTCGCTCGACTTCCCGTCCGTAACGTCTCCGTTTCGTCGCGCGTTGCTCGCTCGATTTCGCGTGTGTCTTTTGTTTCCCTCCGCGTTGAGCGCATAGCGTTCAGCGCTCAACTTCTGTTTTTGTTGGGCACCGTGTGCTCGACGAGCTTCTCTGCTATTTGGGCGGTTTGTTTTACAGACTGTCTAGAGTGTGCTGTATTTGGTGCCTTTTCGCGTTGGGATTGTTTTGTGTGGGTTCGATTTGTTTGGAGTGTGCTTATAAAAGATAACCGTGTGCAGTGGTAGTTTTGCTGGTATTTGGAAATAATAACATCGTGATGTCTAATGGTCTTGATCAAAAAGTCAAAAAGTTGTACGCTGCCAGGTCAAAGCGTGAAGCTGAATTGCATGCTATACATGAAGATATCCTTTATTGTATAAATAGTCAAAGTAGACGAGTGAAAGTTGAACGCCTAGTAACAAAGTGCAACGAATTATTTATGACTGTTGTAGACAAAAATGAGGACCTGATTGCATTTGCTGGAAAAACAGAAGATCCAAGTGCATTTGTTTCATTCATTAGAGTCTTACTTGGACTCAATGACAACTAAGAACGACAAAATACTCAATTCAGCACAAAACTACATCAACTCTGCTGATAATAAAGTGAGCGATTTCCAGGAACCAAGGGCTTCCATTCGTTCTAGGCTTCCCTCACTGATGACCTCGTCAAAAACATCTAGTCAGCGTAAACATGATTAAGTAATTGCTAAGATGAAGCGTGAAGAAATTGAAAAACAGAATGAGGCAGCCATTCGCCTTGCTAAACAGAAAAAGCAAATGGAATTGGATGAACTGGAGGAAAACAACAGGAAACGGTTGGCAGAGGCAACTCTGCAAGTAATTGAATTGCTGGACGCCGTTTCTAAAAGTAGCCAATCTGAAACAACTGCAAGTGCTAGAAGCTCAATGAGAAGTGAAAAGGCTGTCCAAGACTGGAGACTGGATCAACACCTCACTTGATTTAACTATTGAACCACAGGTTATGATTGACCCTCCAGAATGTCCTAGCCACAACAACGGCAAAACAGTGGAAGTTCAGAACACTGAAATTTCAAGGCATTCTATTCCAAAAAATTGTCAAGGCAATTACATTTTAAGCAATGAGACCTTGCAGCAACTCGACCCCTATTATACTCCACCTGAAAATTTTTTGGCAGCTGCTAACACACAGAGGCTGTACCAGGCGCACCTAAGGGCGCAAATGAATCAAACAGGCCAGCAAGGCACGGCGCTCCCAAGCATAACTAACCAAGGAACCGCGGATAGTCAGCCGCCTTCTGTACACGCCCCAGGGGCTTCTTCACCGCCCATTCAACAGCCCATTCTACCACAGATGTTCGCACCACAAGAAAATCAAAACAATGCATCCGAGTTTTTTCCACACGCACAATCCAGGGGACCTGAAACATCAAGTCTGCCGAAGAATAATTTGGCCCAGCGAATATGCTCCCGACCACAAATTAATTATGTCCCCCGAGCACCAAACGCCACTCTTCCTCCTTTCCCGACAACAATTCATCCAGCTCCCGTAATAAACGTTCCCTTGCAACCAAGCGCCCCACCAAGTCCAAACACTCAACAGCAGAACACGGAACCCGCTCATCCTAATGACCTTCCCATTCCGAACCCAGTTTTCGCACCTAACCTCACTGCTCCATCCCACACGCCCCTTTGATTAACCAGCCTCTCGTCAACAACAATTTTCAGAGTAGTAATAACCGAGTACACAAACTTTTACGTTCTGTTGCTCCTCCTTTCCCAAATATGCCCAATATCCCTCTTGGCCAAAGTTTTGTGCCAAATATGAGTCATTGGCGTTTTCCGCAGCACAGACCGTCATTAGTCAACCAAGACATTACTACCGTAAATAATGTTGCTCCAAATGTAGAGGCACACATCGCACCATCAGTTACTAATTTTCCACAACAAATATATTCGAATTCACCCCTTTTGATTGATATGCAATCACCACCCGGCACACATCAGGAAAACCCGATTGCAACTACAAGTAATATTGTACCTGGTCTGGCCACTCCGGTTTTTCAGCCAACATACCCTTATGTTGGGCCCACTCCGTTGATTTGGAGTGGTCCGCAGGTGTCTGCACCTGCTCCTCCGATACCGGACAATGCGTCATTGATTAGGGAATTAGCTGATGCAATAACCAGCAAGAAAAATGACGCCTTGCCAGAATGGAAACTTGCTCAGTATAATGGCGATCCATTACAATGGCACGAGTGGTATGGTCAATTCAAAAGCACGATTGACTTGCAATCGCTAACTGATGACGTTAAATTGACATACCTCAAAACCCTCGTCACCGGTAAAGCGAAGATTGCAATCACCGAGTTTGCCTACTGTGGTTTAACGTACAAGGATGCACTACGGACTTTAGAACGTAAATTTGGCCAGCCACAGGCAGTCATAAGTGCACAGTTGGATAAACTAAGCAATTTTCCGCCTCTTAAAATGCACAATAGTGGTAACATCATTAACTATTCTGCTGCCATATCCAGCCTCGTTGGGGTTTTTAAGTCACTATCATTTGATGCTGACTTGAAAAGCGCTTCCCTACTTAACCAAGCGGTACAGAAGTTACCACCAAACATGAAAGAGTCATGGTCGCTCTTTACAGTTAAGAAGCACTTGGTTAAGCCTACCCCCCTTGACTTTAACGATTGGCTCAAAGATGAGGCTGAGGCCCATGATCTTATGAAACAAAGCGCAACCAAGGCAAGGCCTGAAGATAACAGCACTTCAGTAACCAAAACCAAAACAGCCTCAAAAGTGTTTGCATCAAATTCACAACAAAGGGAAACAAAGAAGCAAATGCCATCTTCTTCCACAAACACTTACTCTCGGTGCTTCGTATGCAAAGGTAACCACCGGCTATGGGAGTGTTGAGTTTTCAAGGAAAAGACTCCAAGCCAGAGAGCTAAGTTGGTGGCGGATAACAAACTTCGCTTTTCGTGCTTAAGGGACAAACACACGTTCCGCCAGTGCCCTCAACCAAGAAAGTGCCGAGCAGATGGGTGTAATGGTTCACATAACACGTTATTGCATGGAGCAGATACGGTTTTCCCAATAAAACAGTCACCAAATTCTAATACCACTCAGCCTTCTGGCAACAAAGGTCTAGGTAAAGCAACTACTAGTCAACAGCCGTCTAATAAGACCACAACAATCTCATCTGCTACTGATGTTAAGGGGCTCCTTCAGGTAACGGAATTGCAGTTGGTCAATTCGTCCGGTTTAGATACCAAGGCTTTAGTATTGTGTGATACCGCCTGCAGTAACTCTTGGGTGACCGGTAGTCTCGCAGATAGACTCGGTTTGAACGGTAAAGCACTAAAGCTAACTGTCAAGGGTAATAATACCGAAGAAGTAGTTGACACTAGGATTGTTGGAGTTACTGTGAAACCAAGAGAACATCAAGATTTCGAACCATTTACCATCAACCCTTTCGATAAAGAGAGTCTGAACGTCGACTCTGCTATAGTTAATGTAGAGGCCCTGCAAGAGACTTACCCACACTTAGTGGTCCTTGATCCCGTGACATATTCCTATAAAGACATTGAGATGATACTCGGACAAGATGTCTATCATGCCATCCACCCGTTAGAATACTTCTCTGCTGATGAGAAGCGTTCACCCGTTGCCGTACGCTTACCCATAGGTTGGGTCTTAAGCGGTCCGTTACCATCAAGTTCTTGTTTAAGCTCAACGTGCTTTAAAGTGAATATCGAACAGGACAATGAGTTAGCAAGTCAAGTAAAGTCATGGTACGACATTGAATCATTCGGAGCAAACAAGCAGGTCGACTCCAGATCTACAGCAGATGCAAGGGCTCACGAGATCCTTGAGAGTACCACCATACACAATGGCCTGAGATACAATTTCGGTACGCTGTGGGCAGCAGACAACATCAAGCTCCCAAATAATTACTTCTCCTCCCTTGTGCAACTAAAATCTCTCGAAAAACGATTGGCCAAGGATGAAGACCTCAGAGAGAAGTATACTAGTAGCATCAAGGAAGACCTAAATAAGGGGTATGTAATTGAGGTTCCGGACGCTCACAAGGTTGAGAGCCGGTCCGATAAAGAGTGGTACCTACCCCACCATCCAGTTTTAAACCCGAACAAACCAGGTAAGGTGCGTAGGGTGCTCAATGGAGCAGCAAAATTTCATGGTGCCTCACTGAATAAATCTTTGCTCACTGGCCCTGATCTGCTCCAAAATTTTATTTACGTACTTCTTCGCTTCCGACAACATCCATATGCCGTCTCTGCCGACGTCGAGGGAATGTTTCTACAGGTTGGTGTATTACCATCAGATCAACCATCACTTCGCTTTCTGTGGCGGGAGGACCCCACAACTAACATTGTAGTGTATCAATATACGCGCCATATATTCGGGGTTAAAGACTCGCCTACATGCGCCAACTATGCATTGCAACGCACTGCGAGAGACAATGCCAAGTTTTACCCCGAAGCTGCAAAAGCCGTCCTTGAAAACTTTTACATGGACGGTTACCTTGACTCAGTGGAGTCTCCTGAGAAAGCCATCAAAAGATCGAAGGAATTGGTACATCTTCTCCATCTCGGTGGGTTCAAGCTTACAAAGTTTGTAAGCAATGTGCCAGATCTAGCTGATCCAATTGATGGTTCTCCTCAATCTACTGAGCCCAATGTTATTGTTTCATGTCAAGAGGATTCATCGCACGTGCTTGGGCTAAAATGGGACCACACTAATGACACTTTAGTTGTGAGTCGGGGTACAAGCTGCGCTATCACCAAGTCCCTCACGCAACGCTGGGTCCTAAGTCTTGTTTCGAAAGTCTTTGACCCCACTGGTCTTGTCGCACCGTTTACCGTCTGTGCGCGACTGCTCTTAAATGAGAGACATCTGGCGTGTCACAGGACACCAATGGGATGACGAGCTCCCGCAGGACATGGTTCAAAGATTTTTGGTCCGGAGTGCGGACTTACCAAAGCTTGAAAACATCAAAATTCCTCGAAGTTACTTTAGTGGACCCTTTGATAATATAAAGTTGCATGTGTTCGGTGACCGTTCCCAGGATACTTTTAGTGCCGTTGCATTTCTTCGAGCCCGAGTAACAACTCCTACGGGCAAGATAAAAACAGAGCTTGCGTTTGTTTTTGAGAAAGCGCGCGTGGCGCCCTTGAAAGTAATGACTGTCCCAAAACTGGAATTGCAAGCAGCTCTACTTGCCACTCGACTGAAGAACGAAATTATTCAGGCACTTACTGTAACTGTTAACCAAGTATTCATGTGGACAGACAGCACGACCGTTCTTCAGTGGATAAACTCTAATGAAAAGCAAACAATCTTTGTTGCAAACCGGGTTTGTGAAAATTTGGAGTATACCAGCGTTGACCAATGGAACCACGTCGCAACTAAGAATAATCCAGCTGACGCTGGCACGGGTGGAATGTCCGCTGAGGTTTTGCAACTAAGCAGTTGGGTCAATGGTCCACATTTCTTAACTAACTCAAGTTTCCCTTTCGTGCCGAACAAAGACGTCATTAATAACATCAAACTTGGCGTCAACCAAGCAGTCATTATAGAAGACACTGTTTCTCTCGCTACATCTGTTAAAAAACAGACAACTCCCGTTCCGTCGTTATTCCCATGTGATAAGTTTAGTTCTTATCAAAAGTACTTGCGCATTGCCGCATACGTTCTCCGGCTTTTGTCGAAACATGGCGGCTACCGTAACCCCGATGGTAGCATTACCGACCCTACTGAGCTTGACGAAGCCGAGCGTCATCTACAGTATTTGGTGCAAGGAGGGTCTTTCGAAGCCGAAAGAAAAGATCTTCTTGACAATGAGTTCGTTAAATGGAGTAGCCGAATTGCTCCACATTCACCGTTTATTAGTCCAAATGGGCTAATCCGTTCCTCGGTCCGCATCGAGCGGTTAATTGAAGTTGGGTTTAACGTAAAGTAACCAATCATCTTAGATGCACGTCATCCATTTGTAAAACTGTTCCTTGAACACACGCACGTAAAACATTATCATCAGGGCGATGAATACCTAAGATCCATTGTGCAGGAACACTACACAGTACTGAAACTAAGATCATCCTTGCGTTCCATCAAAGCACAGTGCCTGAGATGCCGAGAATTCCAAGCTGTAACTATGCAACCAATCATGTCTGACTTACCTAAGGAGAGACTTGCTTGCCAGTCTCCTCCCTTCACGAACACTGGCGTTGACTACTTTGGGCCGTTCTATGTTACTGTCCGCCGAACTACTGAGAAAAGGTAGGGCTTCCTATTCACCTGTCTCACTACTCGCGCTGTCCATGTCGAGATAGTTACATCCGTGGACACCAGTTCTTGTGCTATGGGAGTTGAGCGGTTTGTTTCACGTAGGGTTACACCTGCCATGATTTGGTCGGACAATGGCACTAACTTTACTGGAGCGGCGAAAGAACTCCGAGAAAGTATTGAAAAGTGGAACGTTGTCAACATTGCAGCTGAGCTCGCTCACGAAGGTTTTAAGTGGAGGTTCAATCCACCCAGCGCACCACATCACGGTGGTATCTGGGAGAGGCTGGTACGCAGCTTCAAAGGCGTGTTGTATACTATTCTTGGCACGCGTCGCTTCACGGATGAGGTACTGCATACTACCTTTTGTCTCGTGGAGAATGCTCTCAATTCGCGTCCTTTAACACCCGTAAGCGCCGATCCGTGCGATTTGAACCTTTTAACGCCCAACCACTTTCTTTTAGGAGAACACTCTGCCGGTATTCCGTCTGTTGTCAGCAACAATGAGTTCGACCATCGTAAACGTTACGCCCTTGCGCAGTCGTACGCTAATGCGATCTGGACCCGTTGGATCAAAGAGTACGTACCGTCGCTGAACCGACGCTCTAAGTGGCAGGCGCCTGCCAAGCAACACCTTAAGACCGGTGACTTGGTTTGGATAGTTGAGGAAACCAACCATAGGGGTTACTACCCAACCGCTCGGATTGTGGAACTCCGTTACGGCTCCGATAGCGTCGCGCGCTCCGCCGTTTTACGTACGTCGACCGGTTCACTCGTCCGCCCGCTTGTAAAATTTGTACCAGTTTTCCCAACATCTTCAGGGCCGGAGGATGTTACGCAGTAAATGGACGAATTATTAGCCAATCAGAATCGAGTATTTCTAAACTTTAAAATAAGATTTAAATACGTTCTAATATACGTAGAAAGTTCCGAAAAAGTTCATTTAACCTAATTTTAAGTAAATATAACCACTATATGTATCGATTAAGCTGGTTTTCGACTTAATATTTTTAGGTTTTCTAGACAATTGCCGATTGAATACGAACTGATTTGACGTCAATAACATCAGACAAAAAACCAGTAAAAGAGCATCGAAAAAACCTTGCCGTCTAAGCTCTCACTTGTTGCTATGATCATCGTTAATGCTTGTACGTGGTCTTGATCGTTGCTTTGTACACCGATAATGTTTGAACGTTGCTTTTATATATGAAAAGCGTCATTAATTCACAATCGAACTACTGTTTTCGTCAGAGTTTACACTTTGTTCTAAAGTTTGAACTTAGACTTAAAGAAGTAAAAACCTCTTAACGTAGTGTCCTAATTTAGAACAATATTTTTTATGGCAAATCGCTAAACTTAGTTAGAAATCTTTTTTTATACTTGAATTAAAACTATAAAAACTGACTATAAAAACTGGCTGCTTCCGAGACGGAATCGTTTGGCTTATTTCAAATCCTTTATCTTTTAAGAAGAAATTTTTTTCCTTCTCTAAGCTTCAAAAATGTACTCTCAACTTCAATTTCAAATGAAATTCAAAACTTTCGAAGCTCTCAACACGTTAGAACAAAATCTCATTCACCTGGGGCGCAAAAACACTCTCGCCAGGGCACTTAGTCTCTGGAGCGACTAAGATTTTGTTACAACATAAATATAGAATTCAACTCTTCGGATCGTGAGAGGTGCTTATTCGCATCTAAGAGGTTTTTACTATAAGAAAAAAGTCACTTCTCTTTTCCCCTTTTTTCTCTTTATAAAATGTTTTGCTCTTAGATTCTGCTGAAAAATTTTTGTTTGGCAAATTTTAAGAACTTCCTAGAAATCAGATATCCCTTTGTAGTTTTATTAAGCAAACATTTACTTCCCAGTTGTTTTGAGGACCTATGGGTTGTTTGTTTGTAGCTGTTGAAGTCTGCGGTAAAGAAAATTGCAAAAGGATAGGCGCGAAAATCTTATTATTTTGAAAACAAGATTATTCCTTACAAGATGTAATTAACTATTTGCCGATGTCATTTTACACAGAATCACATTCATGTTATTTTCAAACGGTAATTTTGCATCAACTTTGCATACCAGGCTTTCGGAAACTTGGATCGTGTCTCATATGATTGCATATGAAAACAATATCAGATTTCTGATTGGAACCTGACCTAGTTTTAAAAAAATCATTTTACGGATTTTTTTTCAGTTTGTGCCCGCCCAGTAAGCTGTGCAACCCCCAGTTACACAACACGTGTCATTTCTCAGTAAACACAGTAAACTTGATATATATTAAGTTCTGGTTAAATTATGAACTGCGGATCTTTTCCGTTACGCCGTTACGCCCCATCCCCCCAGAACGTTATGGCCCCCGGTAACAGAGCACGTGTCACTACATGGTAAATTTTTATGTAATACTATGGCACGTGCGTCTGGGGGTTGTAAAAAATATGCGTCGACTAAGCAGGGGGCACAAACGGAAAAATTTCCATTTTTCTCTCTATTTAGTGTCAGCTGGTATTTTTCTAAATAGTTATCCGATTCCTTCATAGTTTTTCCGACTCCTTCTGAAATGTTTTTTTTTGCCTCAAACTGGCAGAATGAGCTCCCATCTTCTGCAAAATGAACAATGTCTAAATCGTTTTTAATTTGTTAGACAAAAAAATCACATATTAGAAAGAATCGAGATCCCAGAACTGCACCTTGAGATACACGTTGATTGCTTGTACTTTCCGGTTTTTTTTGTGAACAATGTAGTTGTTCAAAATTTTTAACCAGATTTTCTAGGTGATATCTGAGGTGTCATTTAACTTTGCTTATCACCAGCAACTTGCTCGTTTTAACCTCTCCCGAATTTCAAATTTTCCCGAATAAGCATTAGCATAACAGTCAAATGCTAATGCTCATTCTATTTGTATAAACCTCTGGCATTTTAACATCTTACAATGTAAATTTCGGCTTTTTAAACCTGCTCTTACGTGTAGTAAATTTGTGACGAAATTGCATTGGTTATAGAGCTCTAACATGGACCGTTCTTGCAATTGCCGTCTCTTTGAAACCAAATACGATACTGGACTTTTGATTTTTTGTCCAATTTAACGTTCTTGAAATTAAAACAAACGTTTACTAAAGACAAAAAGGTCAGTTCCGCGAGCATTTTAGGTGTTTCGGGATTTAATCTGCAACAGAAATGCGCCGAAATGCGCATATGTGTGACAAAAGCAACTTTAACTTAATAAATACTAAAGTTTTTGGTTTGGATTCCCTGGTCCAGGATACGAAACGACAACGACAACAAATTAATAAGAGATC
>NW_027452590.1:0-19849 GCF_964194025.1 Convolutriloba macropyga | reverse complement strand
TGCTGCGTTTTCGGCCAAGGCCTACTAACGTCAACATAATACTCGATATAAAATTTTGATCATGATGCAGCTTTCCCATGCAGAAGTTTCGCCTTCAAATGCTCTCTTGGCCATATGACGGAACACCAGGTTACTAGTAACATCACAGTACTAGCCACAGTTTGATTGCAAAATTCTACGACTTTCACATGTTGATGTTTCGGCTTGCGCTTAGCCTACTAGAAGCAAACATAATACTAGTCATATCATAGAGCGTGATCAGCTTGTGACGTTCTCATGATGAAGTTTCACCAATAGTGTTTCATTCGAATTGGTTCTGCTTTAAGCTCTCCAATTGTTTTGGATGAACCAGTTTTGCCCTTCGAAGCCACTTTTGTGAGCTTTTGTGGGTCTTTACCAAGAGGATATACCTCAAGGCCTCTTTCAATTCCTTTAAGTTCTTTCAACTCCTTTACAGTTTCTAGGTTCACATAGCTGCAAACCTTATTTCTAGTTTTAAGTCTGGCCAACTTGGGGAGAGTTGGTGCAGACCGTGACCAATTCTAGTAGGATGCCACAACAAGAATGTGATCAACTTAGCTTGTCGATGAACCTGCCCCACATTCAAACAACTCTATCGCCTTTTCCTCGTATAGTTATATGCGAGGGCCTCTCATAGAGAGCGCTGTTAGCAACCTTTTCCACATAGACGATAAAGTTGTGAGTGTTTTGCACATGGCTGTTGTCATCACCACGTGACGAGTCAACTCAGCTTGACTCTCTACACTCCGACAAGCTTTGCACATACGCCTTTAGTTCAGTATGTGTCTTTAATCTGACTCCGGTGCCTCAAGCCGGAAAAATTGTCAGATTATGATCATTATCGGTTAGTCATCCCGATGCAAGATCGTATCGTACTGTCTTTGTCTACCTCCAGATTCCGAAGAACAGGAGGAGACTCTCCCAGACCTACATATCTGGGAGAATGTTCAGAGGGCGAGAAGCTGTGGATTACTCTCCCCTAAGAACTGACTAAACTTTACCCTCGTCCAAGGTAAGTTTATTTTAGCTAGCCTTCTATGTAAAGGATCTGAGGCTAAGCTGTGTTTTTTTCGAGCCTTTGGCTCGGAGCAAGTTCAGTGGGCGCCCCGAGTAGCTCAACTCTTTCCCACTGAACAGCGCAACGCTCTGTCACTCGCTGGGATTTTTGCGTGTCGGTTCTAACCACGCGACTTGTGGACCTTTTTAGGCCTTTCTCATTCACAAGTCTATAGCTGGGCTTCTATAACCCAGCTTCTGAGATCTAGATAGCTGCAGTTCTGCTAGGCTGCTTTTGCTAACTAGTCTCCCTTTAAGCAGTCCCTTGCCATGACTGCTGAACTATGTATCCACACAAGTAGTTTTTGAGCTCGATACATAATTCGAGATTGGTTGCCAAGCAATCTCTAGCGACAGAGCGTCATGCGCACTACAGACATGGCCTCTACCAGCAGCCATGCCCGAAGGAATCAATCACTGATCCTTCCGCAGGTTCCCCTACGGAAACCTTGTTACGACTTTTACTTCCTCTAGACAATTAAGCTCGATCCGCTTCATCCCGTTGCCGGAGACCGAAGTCCCAACAGTAGGAATTTGCAATTCTTGCTTAACTATCCAATCAGTAGTAGCGACGGGCGGTGTGTACAAAGGGCAGGGACGTAATCCCTATGAGTTGTTGACTCATAAGTACCAGGAATTCCTGGTTCACGTCTGCAAGTTACAACAGACGATCCCCTTGAAGCGCTGTACTTTTCTCTGATTGCCCAGTCCATTTCGGACCAAGGGCTGAGTACTCAATCTAAAAGTACACAGTGTAGCGCGCGTGCAGTCCAGAACATCTAAGGGCATCACAGACCTGTTATAGCCTCACTTCATCTGCGGTATTTAATTCCGCATAGTTCCTCTAAGAAGTGTTTGAATTCACATATAGTGGAATTTCATTATTTAGATGGAGAAGATCTCGTTCGTTATCGGAATTAACCAGACAGATCACTCCACTAACTAAGAACGGCCATGCACCACCGCCCATATAATCATGAAAGATATTCAATCTGTCAATCCTTAAGATGTCTGGACCGGGTGAGTTTTCCCGTGTTGAGTCAAATTAAGCCGCAGGCTCCACTCCTGGTGGTGCCCTTCCGTCAATTCCTTTAAGTTTCGATTTTGCAACCATACTTCCCCCGGAACCAATAAACTTTGGTTTCCCGGTTAATCTCTTGCCAAGTCAAGATCGACTTTGACAAATTGTAGGTTGGTATAGTTTATGGTCAGAATTACGAGGGTATCTAATCCTCTTCAATACTCTGACTTTCGTTCTTGATTAATGAAAACATTCTTGGCAAATGCTTTCGCAGTAGTTTGTCTTGCCACGATCCAAGAATTTCACCTCTAACGTAGCAATACAAATGCCCCCGTCTGTTCCTTTCAATCATTACCGCACTCAGCCAACCGGCATCAATCGAGTAGCGGGTCATTCTCCATTATTCCATGCTTTATTATTCGATCCCAAAGGATGCTTTGAACACTCTAATTTTCTCAGGGTGAAAACACCGTTTCCACAGTTCGTCACATTTAAGTGCAAACTATTTCTTCGATGCGAAGGATGAGCGGAACGAGTCAACAGATTTAACTGAAGACCATGTTGCCGTTCTACTCAAACAGATCCAACTATGAGCTTTTTAAACGCAGCAACTATTGCATACGCTTGTAGAGGCTGGTATTACCGCGGCTGCTGGCACCAGACTTGCCCTCTACTCGTTCATCAATGGAGCTTTTAAGTCCATTCCATTCTGATTACAAACCATAAAGGTTCATATCATTATTTCTAGTCACTACCTCCTCGTGCGGAGAGTGGGTAATTTGCGTGCCTGCTGCCTTCCTTGGATGTGGTAGCCGTTTCTAAGGCTCCCTCTCCGGAATCGAACCCTGATTCCCCGTTACCCGTCACAACCATGGTAGTCCGTTACACTACCATCATAGGTTGATAGGTCAGAAATTCGGAAGTTCCGTCCCCAAGCCGAAGCTATCTGGGATCTTTCAGTTACTAGGACTCATCACGGGATGTGTCTGTACTTAGCAAATCACCCGGTGTAGTCTTGTAAAAGTCTCCGACAGTGTCGGACAATCAGCATGCATTAGCTGCAGGGTTACCGCAGTTATTCATTTAGCTTGCAAATCAACTAATAGATAGTAACTGATTTAATGAGCCATTCGCGGTTCCACTTTTTCAAGCTTCGCTTGCACATGCATGGCTTAGTCTTTCAGACAAGCATATGGCAACTGACAGGATCAATCAGTTTAATTGTACTTTGAACAATCTTTCGATTTGTTCGAATTTAGAAAGACATAGCCTTGCGGCCTCGTCAATCTTGCTTTGAGCTTTTTAAATCACGAAGAGTTTCAATGCATGCTTTGGCATGGCTACTAGTTACTACACAGTACTCTACACACTTAGAGTTACCCACGATTACACATTTCACATGCTGATGTTTCGGCTCGCGCGTACTAGAAACAGCATAATACTATGTGTACTGGTAGATAGCGCTCTGTGAGCATTTCCCATGAGCAGGTTTTTGCCCTCCAAATCTCTGTTCTACTGTTACCAATACCGGCTAACAACTGTATCATACTAGGGAGAATTGACTCATGATTTAAAAACCAGATGTTCACATGTCGATGTTTCGGCTCTCGCCTACTAGAAACAACATAATACTAGTCTGTTAAAAATCTCAATCACGCCGCCTCTTCAGATACAGAAGTTTTACCTTTTATTGGTTAGAGAACAGCTTTCCAGCTGTCGACATGGTTACTAGTAACAACACCGTACTCAACACAAAAACTTTTCAACTTCACAACTTTCACATGCTGATGTTTCTGCTTTCGCATACTAGAAACAGCATAATACTTATTGTTTTGTCAAGTAATTTGTGTGTCTTTCCCATGTGAAGTTTCACCGGTCAACAATGTTTCCCTGACCAATTACGGCTACTAGTAGCTGTATAATACTAGGGAAAATGATTGAGGATTTAATATCAGATTTTCACATGTTGATGTTTCGGCTTTCGCCTACTAGAAACAACATAATACTAGTCTGCTAAGAAATCTCGCTCAAATTGCCTTTTCACATACAGAAGTTTCACCTTCTATTGGTTAGAGAACAGTTCTCAGCTGTCGACATGGTTACTAGTAACAACATCGTACTCAACACAAAAATTCTTCAACTTCACAACTTTCACATGCTGATGTTTCTGCTTTCGCGTACTAGAAACAGCATAATACTTATTGCTTTGTCAAGAAGTGTGTGTGTCTTTCCCATGCGAAAGTTTCACCGGTCAGCAATAATTGCCGTGTCCAATTAAGGTTACTCATAGCTGTATAATACTAGGGAAAATGATTGAGGATTTAATATCAGATTTTCACATGTTGATGTTTCGGCTTTCGCCTACTAGAAACAACATAATACTAGTCTGCTAATAAATCTCGCTCAAATTGCCTTTTCACATACAGAAGTTTCACCTCTTCTTGGTCACTGTACAGATGATGCTGTCTGTTCTTTATTTGGTTCTGCTTATTATAAGGAGGGGCATCACTCCTTCCTCCTTGGTTTGCATGCATTAAGCCTGCTTTGTGAAAAGCGTATCTTTCTAGCTTTTCTTCGCCTTACTCGAGTAGGACGATACAATCCAGACATTAGTCAGTCTTGGTGTAAAGTCACTGAGTATTATTCGGTTCTGCTTTATTCAGCAATATGCTGTATAATTGTTGTAATTTGCGAACATATTTGTTCTCAGTTCCGAACTACTAGCGACGACAGATTACCAGCGGTCATGAGCCATCAAGGTAGTTCTTTGGTGCATCAAGTAGAGAGGTGCCATCAAACAACACTTCCCTAATAATGCTACACACATAGAATTTGCTACAGTGCAGCTTTTTACTTTGCAAAATTTGCGCACAAATTTTGCATAGAATAAATGTTTTATCAAGATTTTTAGATCCCCTCCCTTGAGAGAACGTTACTCCTTTAAGTGAACACCCCGCGGCGTCCTGTTGTTATTGCTTATAACCATTTCGCAAGCCGGAGGCATAATGCACTACGCAAGCCGCTACTTTGGCACAGAGGCACCTAGTTTTACACCCGGGACTTCAGGTGGCCCAGTTTTACACCCAGTACAGCGGTGCCAGTTGGTAACCCGGTGGATCCTCGGAGACCAGACATGATCATAGATCAAACCCGATGTATGCTACTCCTGAACGTATAGTATCTCCACTGTGCAATGAAATTATCGTTCGTTTCGGGCCTTCCTATACGTTCAGCAGACAATCGCTAGGAATTCACCTCGTGACCCGTGGTGACCACACTGGATTTCAAGTTTATTGATTTGGACAGACCTGTCATTTATTTTGCTTTTCAGCTTCAGTTCTGCTCGATCTAGCTTGCCTAAGGCTTGATCTCGCTTTGCTCACCCCTGTAGGAGCCTCTACTAGTACCACTCGGAGTAATGGGGAATCCACCAGACCTAATCGATGAATGCCATCAAACAACAAACATCATACCCGGCTTCATCAGGCATATTTTATTACTTCCGAGAGGTACTTTAGTATCAGATCTTTCTCCATGCCTCTTATGAGGACCCGTCAGACCTTTCGGTTTATCGTTTAGCTTCAGTCCTGCTCGATCTAGCTTTCCCAAGGCTCGATCTAGCTCTATTCGCCCCACTAGAGGGCTCTCTAAGACCCCTCGGTCTTAGTGTTAGCTCCGGTACTGCTCGGTCGTGCTTGCTGAAGGCCCGACCCAGCTTTAGTTAGATTCTCGTACTTTCTCTTGGCCTCTCTAGGAGGACCAGACAGACCTCTCGGTCTATCGTTTAGCTTCAGTCCTGCTCGATCTAGCTTGCCCAAGGCTTGATCAAGCTCTATTCGCCCCGCTAGAGGGCTCTCTAAGACCCCTCGGTCTTAGTGTTATCTTCTGTAATGCCTAACCAAGCTTACTACAGGCCTTGGTCAGGTCTTTATCGGTCACCGATTAGTAACAGACCAATCATAGGGCCTTCCACCCTATCCGGGTTGAGGTCTTTAGTCCAGCCATATTTTGACAAGACACCTCTCCCTAATAATGCCCCACACATAGAATTACTGTCCATGCAGTATTTAACTTGTGTTTTTTTCTAAAATTTGATTTTCACTTTTTGGAGGTTCATTTGCTCCTCTGACACTCTTTCAGCTTCAATCTTACTCGATCTAGCTTTCCCAAGGCTCGATCTAGCTCTATTCGCCCCACTAGAGGGCTCTCTAAGACACTTCGGTCTTAGTGTTAGCTCCGGTCTTGCTCAATCGTGCTTGCTGAAGGCGCGATCAAGCTTTAGTTAGCTTCTCGTACTTCCTCTTGGCCTCTCTAGGAGGACCAGACAGACCTCTCGGTCTATCGTTTAGCTTCAGTCCTGCTCGATCTAGCTTTCCCAAGGCTCGATCTAGCTCTATTCGCCCTGCTAGAGGGCTCTCTAAGACCCCTCGGTCTTAGTGTTAGCTCCGGTACAGCTCGGTCGTGCTTGCTGAAGGCCCGATCAAGCTTTAGTTAGATTCTCGTACTTTCTCTTGGCCTCTATAGGAGGACCAGACAGACCTCTCGGTCTATCGTTTAGCTTCAGTCCTGCTTGATCTAGCTTTCCCAAGGCTCGATCTAGCTCTATTCGCCCTGCTAGAGGGCTCTCTAAGACCCCTCGGTCTTAGTGTTAGCTCCGGTACAGCTCGGTCGTGCTTGCTGAAGGCCCGATCAAGCTTTAGTTAGCTTCTCGTACTTTCTCTTGGCCTCTCTAGGAGGACCAGACAGACCTCTCGGTCTATCGTTTAGCTTCAGTCCTGCTCGATCTAGCTTTCCCAAGGCTCGATCTAGATCTATTCGCCCTGCTAGAGGGCTCTCTAAGACCCCTCGGTCTTAGTGTTAGCTCCGGTACAGCTCGGTCGTGCTTGCTGAAGGCCTGATCAAGCTTTAGTTAGCTTCTCGTACTTTCTCTTGGCCTCTCTAGGAGGACCAGACAGACCTTTCGGTCTCTTGCTTAGCTTCAGTCCTGCTCGATCTAGCTTTCCCAAGGCTCGATCTAGCTCTATTCGCCCCGCTAGAGGGCTCTCTAAGACCCCTCGGTCTTAGTGTTAACTCCTGTAATGCCTAACCAAGCTTACTACAGGCCTTGGTCAGGTCTTTATCGGTCACCGATTAGTAACAGACCGATCATGGGGCCTTCCACCCTATCCGGGTTGAGGTCTTTAGTCCAGCCATATTTTGACAAGACACCTCCCCCTAATAATGCCCCACACATAGAAATACTGTCCATGCAGTATTTAACTTGTGTTTTTTCTAAAATTTGATTTTCACTTTTTGGAGGTTCATTTGCTCCTCTGACACTCTTTCAGCTTCAATCTTACTCGATCTAGCTTTCCCAAGGCTCGATCTAGCTCTATTCGCCCCACCAGAGGGCTCTCTAAGACACTTCGGTCTTAGTGTTAGCTCCGGTCTTGCTCAATCGTGCTTGCTGAAGGCGCGATCAAGCTTTAGTTAGCTTCTCGTACTTTCTCTTGGCCTCTCTAGGAGGACCAGACAGACCTCTCGGTCTATCGTTTAGCTTCAGTCCTGCTCGATCTAGCTTTCCCAAGGCTCGATCTAGCTCTATTCGCCCCGCTAGAGGGCTCTCTAAGACCCCTCGGTCTTAGTGTTAGCTCCGGTACAGCTCGGTCGTGCTTGCTGAAGGCCCGATCAAGCTTTAGTTGGCTTCTCGTACTTTCTCTTGGCCTCTCTAGGAGGACCAGACAGACCTCTCGGTCTCTTGCTTAGCTTCAGTCCTGCTCGATCTAGCTTGCCCAAGGCTTGATCAAGCTCTATTCGCCCCGCTAGAGGGCTCTCTAAGACCCCTCGGTCTTAGTGTTAGCTCCGGTACAGCTCGGTCGTGCTTGCTGAAGGCCCGATCAAGCTTTAGTTAGCTTCTCGTTTTTTCTCTTGGCCTCTCTAGGAGGACCAGACAGACCTCTCGGTCTATCGTTTAGCTTCAGTCCTGCTCGATCTAGCTTTCCCAAGGCTCGATCTAGCTCTATTCGCCCCGCTAGAGGGCTCTCTAAGACCCCTCGGTCTTAGTGTTAGCTCCGGTACAGCTCGGTCGTGCTTGCTGAAGGCCCGATCAAGCTTTAGTTGGCTTCTCGTACTTTCTCTTGGCCTCTCTAGGAGGACCAGACAGACCTCTCGGTCTATCCTTTAGCTTCAGTCCTGCTCGATCTAGCTTTCCCAAGGCTCGATCTAGCTCTATTCGCCCCGCTAGAGGGCTCTCTAAGACCCCTCGGTCTTAGTGTTATCTCCTGTAATGCCTAACCAAGCTTACTACAGGCCTTGGTCAGGTCTTTATCGGTCACCGATTAGTAACAGACCGATCATAGGGCCTTCCACCCTATCTGGGTTGAGGTCTTTAGTCCAGCCATATTTTGACAAGACACCTCCCCCTAATAATGCCCCACACATAGAATTACTGTTTATGCAGCTTTTCACTTGTGAAATTTTTAATTTTCGCAATTATTATAGAATAAGTGTTTGCGCAGCTTTTCATAGGTCGAGCTCTAGCTAGCTAGCTCAAGCTAGCTAGCTAGCTCAAGCTCAAGCTATCTAGCTCAAGCTCAAGCCAGCTAGCTCAAGCTCAAGCTAGCTAGCTAGCTCAAGCTCAAGCTAGCTAGCTAGCTCAAGCTCAAGCTAGCTAGCTCAAGCTCAAGCTAGCTAGCTCAAGCTCAAGCTAGCTAGCTAGCTCAAGCTCAAGCTCAAGCTAGCTAGCTCAAGCTCAAGCTCAAGCTAGCTAGCTAGCTCAAGCTCAAGCTAGCTAGCTAGCTCAAGCTCAAGCTAGCTAGCTAGCTCAAGCTCAAGCTAGCTAGCTCAAGCTCAAGCTCAAGCTCAAGCTAGCTAGCTAGCTCAAGCTAGCTAGCTAGCTCAAGCTCAAGCTAGCTAGCTAGCTCAAGTTCAAGCTAGCTAGCTAGCTCAAGCTCAAGCTAGCTAGCTAGCTCAAGCTCAAGCTAGCTAGCTCAAGCTCAAGCTAGCTAGCTCAAGCTCAAGCTAGCTAGCTAGCTCAAGCTCAAGCTCAAGCTAGCTAGCTCAAGCTCAAGCTCAAGCTAGCTAGCTAGCTCAAGCTCAAGCTAGCTAGCTAGCTCAAGCTCAAGCTCAAGCTAGCTAGCTAGCTCAAGTTCAAGCTAGCTAGCTAGCTCAAGCTCAAGCTAGCTAGCTCAAGCTCAAGCTAGCTAGCTCAAGCTCAAGCCAGCTAGCTCAAGCTCAAGCTCAAGCTAGCTAGCTAGCTCAAGCACAAGCTAGCTAGCTAGCTCAATCTCAAGCTAGCTAGCTCAAGCTCAAGCTAGCTAGCTCAAGCTCAAGCTAGCTAGCTAGCTCAAGCTCAAGCTCAAGCTAGCTAGCTCAAGCTCAAGCTCAAGCTAGCTAGCTAGCTCAAGCTCAAGCTAGCTAGCTAGCTCAAGCTCAAGCTCAAGCTAGCTAGCTCAAGCTCAAGCTCAAGCTAGCTAGCTAGCTCAAGCTCAAGCTGGCTAGCTAGCTCAAGCTCAAGCTAGCTAGCTAGCTCAAGCTCAAGCTAGCTAGCTCAAGCTCAAGCTCAAGCTCAAGCTAGCTAGCTAGCTCAAGCTAGCTAGCTAGCTCAAGCTCAAGCTAGCTAGCTAGCTCAAGTTCAAGCTAGCTAGCTAGCTCAAGCTCAAGCTAGCTAGCTAGCTCAAGCTCAAGCTAGCTAGCTCAAGCTCAAGCTAGCTAGCTCAAGCTCAAGCTAGCTAGCTAGCTCAAGCTCAAGCTCAAGCTAGCTAGCTCAAGCTCAAGCTCAAGCTAGCTAGCTAGCTCAAGCTCAAGCTAGCTAGCTAGCTCAAGCTCAAGCTAGCTAGCTAGCTCAAGTTCAAGCTAGCTAGCTAGCTCAAGCTCAAGCTAGCTAGCTCAAGCTCAAGCTAGCTAGCTCAAACTCAAGCTAGCTAGCTAGCTCAAGTTCAAGCTAGCTAGCTAGCTCAAGCTCAAGCTAGCTAGCTAGCTCAAGCTCAAGCTAGCTAGCTCAAGCTCAAGCTAGCTAGCTCAAGCTCCAGCTAGCTAGCTAGCTCAAGCTCAAGCTCAAGCTAGCTAGCTCAAGCTCAAGCTCAAGCTAGCTAGCTAGCTCAAGCTCAAGCTAGCTAGCTAGCTCAAGCTCAAGCTAGCTAGCTAGCTCAAGTTCAAGCTAGCTAGCTAGCTCAAGCTCAAGCTAGCTAGCTCAAGCTCAAGCTAGCTAGCTCAAGCTCAAGCCAGCTAGCTCAAGCTCAAGCTCAAGCTAGCTAGCTAGCTCAAGCACAAGCTTGCTAGCTAGCTCAAGCTCAAGCTAGCTAGCTCAAGCTCAAGCTAGCTAGCTCAAGCTCAAGCTAGCTAGCTCAAGCTCAAGCTCAAGCTAGCTAGCTAGCTCAAGCACAAGCTTGCTAGCTAGCTCAAGCTCAAGCTAGCTAGCTCAAGCTCAAGCTAGCTAGCTCAAGCTCAAGCTAGCTAGCTAGCTCAAGCTCAAGCTCAAGCTAGCTAGCTCAAGCTCAAGCTCAAGCTAGCTAGCTGGCTCAAGCTCAAGCTAGCTAGCTAGCTCAAGCTCAAGCTAGCTAGCTAGCTCAAGCTCAAGCTAGCTAGCTCAAGCTCAAGCTCAAGCTAGCTAGCTAGCTCAAGCTAGCTAGCTAGCTCAAGCTCAAGCTAGCTAGCTAGCTCAAGTTCAAGCTAGCTAGCTAGCTCAAGCTCAAGCTAGCTAGCTAGCTCAAGCTCAAGCTAGCTAGCTCAAGCTCAAGCTAGCTAGCTCAAGCTCAAGCTAGCTAGCTAGCTCAAGCTCAAGCTCAAGCTAGCTAGCTCAAGCTCAAGCTCAAGCTAGCTAGCTAGCTCAAGCTCAAGCTAGCTAGCTAGCTCAAGCTCAAGCTAGCTAGCTAGCTCAAGTTCAAGCTAGCTAGCTAGCTCAAGCTCAAGCTAGCTAGCTCAAGCTCAAGCTAGCTAGCTCAAGCTCAAGCCAGCTAGCTCAAGCTCAAGCTCAAGCTAGCTAGCTAGCTCAAGCACAAGCTAGCTAGCTAGCTCAAGCTCAAGCTAGCTAGCTCAAGCTCAAGCTAGCTAGCTCAAGCTCAAGCTAGCTAGCTAGCTCAAGCTCAAGCTCAAGCTAGCTAGCTCAAGCTCAAGCTCAAGCTAGCTAGCTAGCTCAAGCTCAAGCTAGCTAGCTAGCTCAAGCTCAAGCTAGCTAGCTCAAGCTCAAGCTCAAGCTAGCTAGCTAGCTCAAGCTCAAGCTAGCTAGCTAGCTCAAGCTCAAGCTAGCTAGCTAGCTCAAGCTCAAGCTAGCTAGCTCAAGCTCAAGCTCAAGCTCAAGCTAGCTAGCTAGCTCAAGCTAGCTAGCTAGCTCAAGCTCAAGCTAGCTAGCTCAAGCTCAAGCTAGCTAGCTCAAGCTCAAGCTAGCTAGCTAGCTCAAGCTCAAGCTCAAGCTAGCTAGCTCAAGCTCAAGCTCAAGCTAGCTAGCTAGCTCAAGCTCAAGCTAGCTAGCTAGCTCAAGCTCAAGCTAGCTAGCTAGCTCAAGTTCAAGCTAGCTAGCTAGCTCAAGCTCAAGCTAGCTAGCTCAAGCTCAAGCTAGCTAGCTCAAACTCAAGCTAGCTAGCTAGCTCAAGTTCAAGCTAGCTAGCTAGCTCAAGCTCAAGCTAGCTAGCTAGCTCAAGCTCAAGCTAGCTAGCTCAAGCTCAAGCTAGCTAGCTCAAGCTCAAGCTAGCTAGCTAGCTCAAGCTCAAGCTCAAGCTAGCTAGCTCAAGCTCAAGCTCAAGCTAGCTAGCTAGCTCAAGCTCAAGCTAGCTAGCTAGCTCAAGCTCAAGCTAGCTAGCTAGCTCAAGTTCAAGCTAGCTAGCTAGCTCAAGCTCAAGCTAGCTAGCTCAAGCTCAAGCTAGCTAGCTCAAGCTCAAGCCAGCTAGCTCAAGCTCAAGCTCAAGCTAGCTAGCTAGCTCAAGCACAAGCTTGCTAGCTAGCTCAAGCTCAAGCTAGCTAGCTCAAGCTCAAGCTAGCTAGCTCAAGCTCAAGCTAGCTAGCTCAAGCTCAAGCTCAAGCTAGCTAGCTAGCTCAAGCACAAGCTTGCTAGCTAGCTCAAGCTCAAGCTAGCTAGCTCAAGCTCAAGCTAGCTAGCTCAAGCTCAAGCTAGCTAGCTAGCTCAAGCTCAAGCTCAAGCTAGCTAGCTCAAGCTCAAGCTCAAGCTAGCTAGCTAGCTCAAGCTCAAGCTAGCTAGCTAGCTCAAGCTCAAGCTAGCTAGCTAGCTCAAGCTCAAGCTAGCTAGCTCAAGCTCAAGCTCAAGCTAGCTAGCTAGCTCAAGCTAGCTAGCTAGCTCAAGCTCAAGCTAGCTAGCTAGCTCAAGTTCAAGCTAGCTAGCTAGCTCAAGCTCAAGCTAGCTAGCTAGCTCAAGCTCAAGCTATCTAGCTCAAGCTCAAGCTAGCTAGCTCAAGCTCAAGCTAGCTAGCTAGCTCAAGCTCAAGCTCAAGCTAGCTAGCTCAAGCTCAAGCTCAAGCTAGCTAGCTAGCTCAAGCTCAAGCTAGCTAGCTAGCTCAAGCTCAAGCTAGCTAGCTAGCTCAAGTTCAAGCTAGCTAGCTAGCTCAAGCTCAAGCTAGCTAGCTCAAGCTCAAGCTAGCTAGCTCAAGCTCAAGCCAGCTAGCTCAAGCTCAAGCTCAAGCTAGCTAGCTAGCTCAAGCTCAAGCTCAAGCTCAAGCTAGCTAGCTAGCTCAAGTTCAAGCTAGCTAGCTAGCTCAAGCTCAAGCTAGCTAGCTCAAGCTCAAGCTAGCTAGCTCAAGCTCAAGCCAGCTAGCTCAAGCTCAAGCTCAAGCTAGCTAGCTAGCTCAAGCTCAAGCTAGCTAGCTCAAGCTCAAGCTAGCTAGCTAGCTAGCTCAAGCTCAAGCTCAAGCTAGCTAGCTCAAGCTCAAGCTCAAGCTAGCTAGCTCAAGCTCAAGCTCAAGCTAGCTAGCTCAAGCTCAAGCTCAAGCTAGCTAGCTCAAGCCCAAGCTCAAGCTAGCTAGCTAGCTCAAGCTCAAGCTAGCTAGCTCAAGCTCAAGCTCAAGCTCAAGCTAGCTAGCTAGCTAGCTCAAGCTCAAGCTCAAGCTAGCTAGCTAGCTCAAGCTCAAGCTAGCTAGCTCAAGCTCAAGCTAGCTAGCTAGCTCAAGTTCAAGCTAGCTAGCTAGCTCAAGCTCAAGCTAGCTAGCTAGCTCAAGCTCAAGCTAGCTAGCTCAAGCTCAAGCTAGCTAGCTCAAGCTCAAGCTAGCTAGCTAGCTCAAGCTCAAGCTCAAGCTAGCTAGCTCAAGCTCAAGCTCAAGCTAGCTAGCTAGCTCAATCTCAAGCTAGCTAGCTCAAGCTCAAGCTAGCTAGCTCAAGCTCAAGCTAGCTAGCTAGCTCAAGCTCAAGCTCAAGCTAGCTAGCTCAAGCTCAAGCTCAAGCTAGCTAGCTAGCTCAAGCTCAAGCTAGCTAGCTAGCTCAAGCTCAAGCTCAAGCTAGCTAGCTCAAGCTCAAGCTCAAGCTAGCTAGCTAGCTCAAGCTCAAGCTGGCTAGCTAGCTCAAGCTCAAGCTAGCTAGCTAGCTCAAGCTCAAGCTAGCTAGCTCAAGCTCAAGCTCAAGCTCAAGCTAGCTAGCTAGCTCAAGCTAGCTAGCTAGCTCAAGCTCAAGCTAGCTAGCTAGCTCAAGTTCAAGCTAGCTAGCTAGCTCAAGCTCAAGCTAGCTAGCTAGCTCAAGCTCAAGCTAGCTAGCTCAAGCTCAAGCTAGCTAGCTCAAGCTCAAGCTAGCTAGCTAGCTCAAGCTCAAGCTCAAGCTAGCTAGCTCAAGCTCAAGCTCAAGCTAGCTAGCTAGCTCAAGCTCAAGCTAGCTAGCTAGCTCAAGCTCAAGCTAGCTAGCTAGCTCAAGTTCAAGCTAGCTAGCTAGCTCAAGCTCAAGCTAGCTAGCTCAAGCTCAAGCTAGCTAGCTCAAACTCAAGCTAGCTAGCTAGCTCAAGTTCAAGCTAGCTAGCTAGCTCAAGCTCAAGCTAGCTAGCTAGCTCAAGCTCAAGCTAGCTAGCTCAAGCTCAAGCTAGCTAGCTCAAGCTCCAGCTAGCTAGCTAGCTCAAGCTCAAGCTCAAGCTAGCTAGCTCAAGCTCAAGCTCAAGCTAGCTAGCTAGCTCAAGCTCAAGCTAGCTAGCTAGCTCAAGCTCAAGCTAGCTAGCTAGCTCAAGTTCAAGCTAGCTAGCTCAAGCTCAAGCTCAAGCTAGCTAGCTAGCTCAAGCTCAAGCTAGCTAGCTAGCTCAAGCTCAAGCTCAAGCTAGCTAGCTCAAGCTCAAGCTCAAGCTAGCTAGCTAGCTCAAGCTCAAGCTGGCTAGCTAGCTCAAGCTCAAGCTAGCTAGCTAGCTCAAGCTCAAGCTAGCTAGCTCAAGCTCAAGCTCAAGCTCAAGCTAGCTAGCTAGCTCAAGCTAGCTAGCTAGCTCAAGCTCAAGCTAGCTAGCTAGCTCAAGTTCAAGCTAGCTAGCTAGCTCAAGCTCAAGCTAGCTAGCTAGCTCAAGCTCAAGCTAGCTAGCTCAAGCTCAAGCTAGCTAGCTCAAGCTCAAGCTAGCTAGCTAGCTCAAGCTCAAGCTCAAGCTAGCTAGCTCAAGCTCAAGCTCAAGCTAGCTAGCTAGCTCAAGCTCAAGCTAGCTAGCTAGCTCAAGCTCAAGCTAGCTAGCTAGCTCAAGTTCAAGCTAGCTAGCTAGCTCAAGCTCAAGCTAGCTAGCTCAAGCTCAAGCTAGCTAGCTCAAACTCAAGCTAGCTAGCTAGCTCAAGTTCAAGCTAGCTAGCTAGCTCAAGCTCAAGCTAGCTAGCTAGCTCAAGCTCAAGCTAGCTAGCTCAAGCTCAAGCTAGCTAGCTCAAGCTCCAGCTAGCTAGCTAGCTCAAGCTCAAGCTCAAGCTAGCTAGCTCAAGCTCAAGCTCAAGCTAGCTAGCTAGCTCAAGCTCAAGCTAGCTAGCTAGCTCAAGCTCAAGCTAGCTAGCTAGCTCAAGTTCAAGCTAGCTAGCTAGCTCAAGCTCAAGCTAGCTAGCTCAAGCTCAAGCTAGCTAGCTCAAGCTCAAGCCAGCTAGCTCAAGCTCAAGCTCAAGCTAGCTAGCTAGCTCAAGCACAAGCTTGCTAGCTAGCTCAAGCTCAAGCTAGCTAGCTCAAGCTCAAGCTAGCTAGCTCAAGCTCAAGCTAGCTAGCTCAAGCTCAAGCTCAAGCTAGCTAGCTAGCTCAAGCACAAGCTTGCTAGCTAGCTCAAGCTCAAGCTAGCTAGCTCAAGCTCAAGCTAGCTAGCTCAAGCTCAAGCTAGCTAGCTAGCTCAAGCTCAAGCTCAAGCTAGCTAGCTCAAGCTCAAGCTCAAGCTAGCTAGCTGGCTCAAGCTCAAGCTAGCTAGCTAGCTCAAGCTCAAGCTAGCTAGCTAGCTCAAGCTCAAGCTAGCTAGCTCAAGCTCAAGCTCAAGCTAGCTAGCTAGCTCAAGCTAGCTAGCTAGCTCAAGCTCAAGCTAGCTAGCTAGCTCAAGTTCAAGCTAGCTAGCTAGCTCAAGCTCAAGCTAGCTAGCTAGCTCAAGCTCAAGCTAGCTAGCTCAAGCTCAAGCTAGCTAGCTCAAGCTCAAGCTAGCTAGCTAGCTCAAGCTCAAGCTCAAGCTAGCTAGCTCAAGCTCAAGCTCAAGCTAGCTAGCTAGCTCAAGCTCAAGCTAGCTAGCTAGCTCAAGCTCAAGCTAGCTAGCTAGCTCAAGTTCAAGCTAGCTAGCTAGCTCAAGCTCAAGCTAGCTAGCTCAAGCTCAAGCTAGCTAGCTCAAGCTCAAGCCAGCTAGCTCAAGCTCAAGCTCAAGCTAGCTAGCTAGCTCAAGCACAAGCTAGCTAGCTAGCTCAAGCTCAAGCTAGCTAGCTCAAGCTCAAGCTAGCTAGCTCAAGCTCAAGCTAGCTAGCTAGCTCAAGCTCAAGCTCAAGCTAGCTAGCTCAAGCTCAAGCTCAAGCTAGCTAGCTAGCTCAAGCTCAAGCTAGCTAGCTAGCTCAAGCTCAAGCTAGCTAGCTCAAGCTCAAGCTCAAGCTAGCTAGCTAGCTCAAGCTCAAGCTAGCTAGCTAGCTCAAGCTCAAGCTAGCTAGCTAGCTCAAGCTCAAGCTAGCTAGCTCAAGCTCAAGCTCAAGCTCAAGCTAGCTAGCTAGCTCAAGCTAGCTAGCTAGCTCAAGCTCAAGCTAGCTAGCTAGCTCAAGTTCAAGCTAGCTAGCTAGCTCAAGCTCAAGCTAGCTAGCTAGCTCAAGCTCAAGCTAGCTAGCTCAAGCTCAAGCTAGCTAGCTCAAGCTCAAGCTAGCTAGCTAGCTCAAGCTCAAGCTCAAGCTAGCTAGCTCAAGCTCAAGCTCAAGCTAGCTAGCTAGCTCAAGCTCAAGCTAGCTAGCTAGCTCAAGCTCAAGCTAGCTAGCTAGCTCAAGTTCAAGCTAGCTAGCTAGCTCAAGCTCAAGCTAGCTAGCTCAAGCTCAAGCTAGCTAGCTCAAACTCAAGCTAGCTAGCTAGCTCAAGTTCAAGCTAGCTAGCTAGCTCAAGCTCAAGCTAGCTAGCTAGCTCAAGCTCAAGCTAGCTAGCTCAAGCTCAAGCTAGCTAGCTCAAGCTCAAGCTAGCTAGCTAGCTCAAGCTCAAGCTCAAGCTAGCTAGCTCAAGCTCAAGCTCAAGCTAGCTAGCTAGCTCAAGCTCAAGCTAGCTAGCTAGCTCAAGCTCAAGCTAGCTAGCTAGCTCAAGTTCAAGCTAGCTAGCTAGCTCAAGCTCAAGCTAGCTAGCTCAAGCTCAAGCTAGCTAGCTCAAGCTCAAGCCAGCTAGCTCAAGCTCAAGCTCAAGCTAGCTAGCTAGCTCAAGCACAAGCTTGCTAGCTAGCTCAAGCTCAAGCTAGCTAGCTCAAGCTCAAGCTAGCTAGCTCAAGCTCAAGCTAGCTAGCTCAAGCTCAAGCTCAAGCTAGCTAGCTAGCTCAAGCACAAGCTTGCTAGCTAGCTCAAGCTCAAGCTAGCTAGCTCAAGCTCAAGCTAGCTAGCTCAAGCTCAAGCTAGCTAGCTAGCTCAAGCTCAAGCTCAAGCTAGCTAGCTCAAGCTCAAGCTCAAGCTAGCTAGCTAGCTCAAGCTCAAGCTAGCTAGCTAGCTCAAGCTCAAGCTAGCTAGCTAGCTCAAGCTCAAGCTAGCTAGCTAGCTCAAGTTCAAGCTAGCTAGCTAGCTCAAGCTCAAGCTAGCTAGCTCAAGCTCAAGCTAGCTAGCTCAAGCTCAAGCCAGCTAGCTCAAGCTCAAGCTCAAGCTAGCTAGCTAGCTCAAGCTCAAGCTCAAGCTCAAGCTAGCTAGCTAGCTCAAGTTCAAGCTAGCTAGCTAGCTCAAGCTCAAGCTAGCTAGCTCAAGCTCAAGCTAGCTAGCTCAAGCTCAAGCCAGCTAGCTCAAGCTCAAGCTCAAGCTAGCTAGCTAGCTCAAGCTCAAGCTAGCTAGCTCAAGCTCAAGCTAGCTAGCTAGCTAGCTCAAGCTCAAGCTCAAGCTAGCTAGCTCAAGCTCAAGCTCAAGCTAGCTAGCTCAAGCTCAAGCTCAAGCTAGCTAGCTCAAGCTCAAGCTCAAGCTAGCTAGCTCAAGCCCAAGCTCAAGCTAGCTAGCTAGCTCAAGCTCAAGCTAGCTAGCTCAAGCTCAAGCTCAAGCTCAAGCTAGCTAGCTAGCTAGCTCAAGCTCAAGCTCAAGCTAGCTAGCTAGCTCAAGCTCAAGCTAGCTAGCTCAAGCTCAAGCTAGCTAGCTAGCTCAAGTTCAAGCTAGCTAGCTAGCTCAAGCTCAAGCTAGCTAGCTAGCTCAAGCTCAAGCTAGCTAGCTCAAGCTCAAGCTAGCTAGCTCAAGCTCAAGCTAGCTAGCTAGCTCAAGCTCAAGCTCAAGCTAGCTAGCTCAAGCTCAAGCTCAAGCTAGCTAGCTAGCTCAATCTCAAGCTAGCTAGCTCAAGCTCAAGCTAGCTAGCTCAAGCTCAAGCTAGCTAGCTAGCTCAAGCTCAAGCTCAAGCTAGCTAGCTCAAGCTCAAGCTCAAGCTAGCTAGCTAGCTCAAGCTCAAGCTAGCTAGCTAGCTCAAGCTCAAGCTCAAGCTAGCTAGCTCAAGCTCAAGCTCAAGCTAGCTAGCTAGCTCAAGCTCAAGCTGGCTAGCTAGCTCAAGCTCAAGCTAGCTAGCTAGCTCAAGCTCAAGCTAGCTAGCTCAAGCTCAAGCTCAAGCTCAAGCTAGCTAGCTAGCTCAAGCTAGCTAGCTAGCTCAAGCTCAAGCTAGCTAGCTAGCTCAAGTTCAAGCTAGCTAGCTAGCTCAAGCTCAAGCTAGCTAGCTAGCTCAAGCTCAAGCTAGCTAGCTCAAGCTCAAGCTAGCTAGCTCAAGCTCAAGCTAGCTAGCTAGCTCAAGCTCAAGCTCAAGCTAGCTAGCTCAAGCTCAAGCTCAAGCTAGCTAGCTAGCTCAAGCTCAAGCTAGCTAGCTAGCTCAAGCTCAAGCTAGCTAGCTAGCTCAAGTTCAAGCTAGCTAGCTAGCTCAAGCTCAAGCTAGCTAGCTCAAGCTCAAGCTAGCTAGCTCAAACTCAAGCTAGCTAGCTAGCTCAAGTTCAAGCTAGCTAGCTAGCTCAAGCTCAAGCTAGCTAGCTAGCTCAAGCTCAAGCTAGCTAGCTCAAGCTCAAGCTAGCTAGCTCAAGCTCCAGCTAGCTAGCTAGCTCAAGCTCAAGCTCAAGCTAGCTAGCTCAAGCTCAAGCTCAAGCTAGCTAGCTAGCTCAAGCTCAAGCTAGCTAGCTAGCTCAAGCTCAAGCTAGCTAGCTAGCTCAAGTTCAAGCTAGCTAGCTAGCTCAAGCTCAAGCTAGCTAGCTCAAGCTCAAGCTAGCTAGCTCAAGCTCAAGCCAGCTAGCTCAAGCTCAAGCTCAAGCTAGCTAGCTAGCTCAAGCACAAGCTTGCTAGCTAGCTCAAGCTCAAGCTAGCTAGCTCAAGCTCAAGCTAGCTAGCTCAAGCTCAAGCTAGCTAGCTCAAGCTCAAGCTCAAGCTAGCTAGCTAGCTCAAGCACAAGCTTGCTAGCTAGCTCAAGCTCAAGCTAGCTAGCTCAAGCTCAAGCTAGCTAGCTCAAGCTCAAGCTAGCTAGCTAGCTCAAGCTCAAGCTCAAGCTAGCTAGCTCAAGCTCAAGCTCAAGCTAGCTAGCTGGCTCAAGCTCAAGCTAGCTAGCTAGCTCAAGCTCAAGCTAGCTAGCTAGCTCAAGCTCAAGCTAGCTAGCTCAAGCTCAAGCTCAAGCTAGCTAGCTAGCTCAAGCTAGCTAGCTAGCTCAAGCTCAAGCTAGCTAGCTAGCTCAAGTTCAAGCTAGCTAGCTAGCTCAAGCTCAAGCTAGCTAGCTAGCTCAAGCTCAAGCTAGCTAGCTCAAGCTCAAGCTAGCTAGCTCAAGCTCAAGCTAGCTAGCTAGCTCAAGCTCAAGCTCAAGCTAGCTAGCTCAAGCTCAAGCTCAAGCTAGCTAGCTAGCTCAAGCTCAAGCTAGCTAGCTAGCTCAAGCTCAAGCTAGCTAGCTAGCTCAAGTTCAAGCTAGCTAGCTAGCTCAAGCTCAAGCTAGCTAGCTCAAGCTCAAGCTAGCTAGCTCAAGCTCAAGCCAGCTAGCTCAAGCTCAAGCTCAAGCTAGCTAGCTAGCTCAAGCACAAGCTAGCTAGCTAGCTCAAGCTCAAGCTAGCTAGCTCAAGCTCAAGCTAGCTAGCTCAAGCTCAAGCTAGCTAGCTAGCTCAAGCTCAAGCTCAAGCTAGCTAGCTCAAGCTCAAGCTCAAGCTAGCTAGCTAGCTCAAGCTCAAGCTAGCTAGCTAGCTCAAGCTCAAGCTAGCTAGCTCAAGCTCAAGCTCAAGCT
>NW_027452589.1:0-37525 GCF_964194025.1 Convolutriloba macropyga | reverse complement strand
CATATATTTAATACCTTCGAAAGCTGTTAAAAATATCAGACAGATCCGAAATTGACTATGGAGCTCTCTATGAGGCGCATAATTGGAATGCTCTATTGAACTATTCTGATATTTGTGAGTGAAGAGTCAAATTGAAAATAAGTTTATTTTTCAAAAATAAAAGCGCCATTCGGTTAAGTTATAAAATCATGCGCATGGCTCAACAAACGCATCGCTTGAGATTTCCAAAATCTATCGAAACTGTTTTACATATCAGGTCAAAGATAGCAGGTCATTTAAATTAAATTAAACTTTCTTTAATTCAAATAGTAGCCCCCTTGTTGTTCATATAAAACTGGCGCTCAAATCGTTGCTAACCCAAGCGATCGGGGGTTCAATTTAATTAATGAAGTTATGCTATTTCGTGTAAACATAAAACAAAGGGCGGATTCATTTGCTTTCAGCATTAACATTAAATTTCCAACTTTTTTGGGTTTTATCTGGTTTCATTACAAACTTGCTTCCGGGCGATTGAAGAAAGTGTCGGAAGTAAAGTGAGTGGGGTGAGAAACACCTGTAATAAACATCTGCGCATAACAAAAATTTATTAGTTACCAGCGTTTTTCGGTGACAGATGCAAATTATCAGCGCCAGCCTTATATATTTTAAGCGCTCGTAACACAACGGTTCGGTTAACTTCAACTGTGCACCCCTTCCCTCCCCGACAGGTGATATTTTTGATTACGACAATTTGTGCTCGCTGTATAGCATGTCTCTATGAAAAAGTTTGCATGTGAACGTAAGAGTGCAGGGGGGGGGGGGGGCAGAATAGATCCAGAATTAATCTTTTTCCACTTTTAGGTAAAATTTTCACATATTTTGAGACTAATTTTCTGCTTAATAGTTCAAAGGTCATCCATGCTCTCCAGAAGTATGTCCATGAGGGTGTGTGTCAAGCAGGGCTGGTGAATGGGTAGTTTGGCACAGTCCAACAAATCTGACCGAGGGTAGAAGGGAATTGAAGAATCCTTAATACAAAACGGACTAAAGAGAAATGGGAAGCTTGTAAACCTAAAGTTTTGGTGCTCGAGCAATCATTAGAAATTGTTTGCCAAAATAGTTATTGGTAATTTTTGCATACTCATGAAAGGAAGTTTTTGGTGAAAGCATGCACGAAATGCGCACGGTTTGACTTTAGCTGGCCAAATTAATTGTAAAAGTAATCGCCTAGAACTATTTTTTTCCTAATAAAGTAATAGGTGCGGTGAATATTAGCCGAAAGGAAAATTAGCCGAATGGAATATTAGCCGAAAAGGAGATATTAACCAATCAGATTTGAGAACGCGCAATTGTTATTGTGAGAATAACAAGTTCGGTCGTGATATTTTGTTTGGTTGTGATAGATTCAAATCAAGTCCCATAGGCCGCTGAGGCATGGCCGCGGCCCGCCAGGCCTGGCCAAATGCGTTAATTTCATGTGTAAGCGAGTTAGATAATTACGCGTCCCACGTATATTTGCTTACAGCATTTATCTCATGCATTAGTTCTTCTATTTTTCCTTCTTTTGAATTTTTCGGCTAATTTTCACGTCGGCTAATATTCCGGACACCGTAGTCATAATAAAGAGCTAATATAGTCTGCAATTTGCCTATTGCTCAAAATTTTTTATCGCATAGCATCCTTTTCAAGATTTGGTACGCTTGTAATGGTGTCCAGAATTTTAGCCGACGTGAATATTAGCCGAAAAAGTCAAAACTAGGCCCATTAGAAGAATTAATTGATGAGAGAGTAAACAAAACTAGGACGCGCAATCTTACAAGAACGCCACTTTCTCACTCAAATAGTTTGCTGTTTCTAGTCCACATTGAACTGAAAAATGAGCTTCAGCTTCACAAGATCTAAGCTCAGGGGCGGAAAAAAATTAATTGTTGAAAACTTCTTGTTTAAGAAAAACAAAACTACCCCCCATTCTGTCTACTTTAAAATGCGTAGTTACCACCTGCACATCACAACTTTCTAGGAATGAGAACCTAACAGCCATACAAAACCGGCCGACTCCATATAATCATGACTCCCAAGAAGAAAAAATTGAGGAAGAAAAATTTAGACGTAAAGTTTTGGAATCAGTTTTCCACAATCCGGCTATACCACTTCGCCAATCTTACAGCAAAAAGCTACAGGATATGGATCAAAAATGTTTACTACCCCAGTACGACAAGATTCGACTTGGATTGAATTACAAACGATCACAACACATGCCTCCACCTCCAAAGAATTTGCAAGAAATTTCGATACCCGAAACTCGGAGGTTAACGAAAAACACTCAAAATTTTTTGCTTCATCAAGAGGATTGAATTTTAGTTTTTGCGTCAAAACAATGATTGGAATTTTTTGTTAGATCGAAAAATGTTCTTTCAGATGGAACATTCCAAACCGCACCAGCACCATTTTCTCAAATTTTTACAATTTTTGGAACAGCTGGGAGCAACGATGAATGGAAAATTCCTGTAGTATGGGCGCTTTTGGGTTCAAAGTCACAAGAAACTTACGAATTTTTTTTCAAATTTCTGGTCCAAATATATTTGGAAGAGTTTTTGGTAAATTTTGTTCCGGAAGCATTGCTGACTGACTTACGAAACTGGAATTATAAGTGCTTTGGAAACAACTCTCCCTGTTTCGGTTCACTTCGGATGCTGGTTTCACTTTACACAGTGCATTTTTGAAATTTGCAGGAGCTCGGTTTTTCACAAGCCTATGCAAAAGAAAAAAATTTTCAAAATATCTCGAAAAACTTTTTTGCTCTGCCAGTTTTACCCGAACACGAGATGGTTGCCTCCTTTCATTTCTACAAAGCAACAATTGCGGATATTTTTCAAAAATATCCTCAGCTCTCACCTTTTTTGATTATGTGTACGATTTTTTGTCGAAGGTAAACATTTCAATGGAAATGTTTTGTGTTTTTGATCGGCCACCAACTCATCAAATTACAAATTATTGCAAAGGTTGGACTACAAATAACTGCAAAGGTTGGAACTCAAAGTGGAATGCAGACTTTCAGCACGAAAACTCAAGTTTTTTGGATGATTTTATAAAAACTTGCCAATCAAGAGTGCAAAGCTCGGCTTAATCTCCGTCGGCTATCTCATGGCGAAAAACCGGTGGCCAAAAAACGCAAACATGAAGAAACAAACAAGAAAAAAACTGGTCTCAACCAATTGTATCTGGGTGACAATTTGTCTGTTCAGCAATATTGGGATAGTATTTCTTATATTTGTCGTCTTGTTATATTTGTTGTCTTGTTTCTTTGTTCGAATACTTTTGCTAATTTAATTATAATTTACGCTCCCATTTCCAGTTGTTATATCTAAAGGAAGACAAAAATTAGAGACCTAATAATAATAGCAAAAACTTTCAATTGACAAAAAGCAGTTTGTAGCATACAATTATTCAAACGGCTGTTTCTTATTACCTTGAAAATTTACACCGACCAGTTCCATCGAATGTACTAACCGCTATAACGCAGATTACCTTTGAAATACTTGATACTCAAGCATTCCAAATCTTTCAGCTTTGCTGACTTAACAAATTGGATTGGTTGAGGAATTCAAAAAATTTTCAAAAGCGAAAAATCAAATTTTGGTTGTGCGTCAATTGGCATCGATAAGGTCAATGTTGAAATTGGATTGGGCTACGCTGTGGTCAGTAAAAAATTTTTTTTCAATTCGTGCAAAGTTTCTCTTTAAAAGAACTTTTGTGGCTCATGAAGGAGTTTGAGAATAACAAAGTAAACTAACTCTTCAACCAATTAGAGGTAGTTTGACTGTACAATCAATAATTTTCCTGGTATTTGTTAAATTTTGTTGTCCTGTCGAAATACACCGTCAGACCCTTTGATGGTCTCCGTAAGTCAACTCATTTTATGATATCATCGCTGATCGAACGCTTTGTTCAGATAAACAACTTTCCTTCGATCAATTATTTGTTTGTTATAGATTGCCATATTGCTCAATTACTGAAAAATGGCAAATACTTTTTATTAATCGAAAGAGGTCTAGGCTTGCATAAGCTCGAGTTTGCCGAAAGAGCTTCCTATGATCGACAAACTCTACTGCGAATGGTGGAAGGGGCAAGCAATTATTCTTCTAACGACGTATAAAGTGAGTCAAAGTCAAAGGTTTTCAGTAATTAACAGAGATTTTTTCTGCGAGAACGTCCCGTGGGACTGATACGCTCTCCAAAACCACATTAGCTGCGTTTTTGCAACATTCTACGATGGTTCTCAAACTCATCAGATTTGCATTCCGCTTGGTGTAATGAACTTCTGTTTGTTCGATTCTTGAGTTGGATGTTCTTCCATTCTTCCTTTGTTCCTGTTGCCGCAACATTCTCCTCAAACTCTATTTTAGGTCGAAAGAACCTTGACCTCTTGTCAATGATCATTTTTTTTATTTGTCTCTTTGTGCAAAAAAACGGTATTTTTACAATGAGACAAATAACGGTATTCAATTTAGGCATTACATTTATATGCACAGTTCTCACAAATAGACATATGAACAAAGAACGTCCAGATTTTTCCTTCCTTCACACATTCTTCGCGATTAAGTTCCAATGGAAAGCACTCCAGCATATATAATCGCAGTTAGGGCTTATTCTTTAGACACATCGGCCGTTGTGGTTGGCGTTCCGCTTTTCGGAAGATAGTACATCTTTTTATCGTACCGAATTTTGAATGTCTAAAGTTCATTTCTTAAATTGAACAAAGTTTCTTACATGCTCAGTGCCTTCAAGTGCATTGTTGTTTCGCTCACTTTCGAGCGCTATTTTAACTTGATGTTTCCATGTAAAAAATTGGAATTTGCATTGGAGGCCAGCAGACTGTATCTTATCCCGCCTTTTGTCCTAAAAACTTCATGATTTTGAAATGGAGAAAATTGTATGATCATGTTGCCTATCGGGATTTCCATTGCAGTTTTTAATGATTCCATATACCTTTCCACTTTAACGCTTGCTATCGTTGTTATCGTTGTGTCTTTGTTCAATGCTCGGTTTATCTAGGCCTTTATATTAACTGCAATATTGAATTTTCTCTATCCCCCTCGATTTCTTAAAAGTTTTTTTCTTCATCTAGTTTTATAAAACTTTTTGATGGTATATTTTAGTCATCGGAGGCAGAATCTGACTTACATTTTCTAACCGTTAGGCTTCTGGTTGCGACAACAAAGGCAAAAGGGTCCGCATAGTCTTTTAAATCAGTTTATTGAAATTAATTTCTCTGGTGACACATTCTGATGCGAACGTGACGACGCTTACATGTTTCTACTGCAAAAATATTTATCTACCTTCTGAGCTACTACTGTAGCCAATGCAATAGTTGTTGAGCCTGACTGAAAACTACAACTATGATTTGCCAATTTATGTTCCTTGACTTTACTTTCTTTCCTTTTGATCAACATGAGAGTTGCTTGCAATACCACGGGATCAAATGGTGTTTCGTGCGCCATTCCGCATATTTAAAATTAATGTGCTATTTCAGCTGCGTACTTTTTTGTTTAAGACGATAGATAGGCCATTGCACTCACCAAGTCCTCAGATTTGTCATCAACTATGTGGAATTCAACATTATCTTTCATTGTGCTGAAGTATCTTCTATCAACGTTTGTTTAAGATGCAATTGGACGTTCCTATTTTCAACTCAAGAGGTCTAGTTTTCAACAAAACTCTACTTCAATGTCACAATGTTGCCCATACTTAGTTCGATTGCCTTTCAGAGGTCATCTCATCTGAAATTTAAACGGAAAAAAAATTTTGTCACAAAATTTTGTCAAAATTTTTCATTGGTTAACATGTGAACTGCCTGGAGTCGACGAAATTGAAATAAAACTTTGCTACAGAACACAGACTTTTACTGCGAGAACGTCCCGCGTGACTGATACGCTCTCCAAAACCACATTAGCTGCCTTTTTTGCGGTCTTATGAAGGCTCTCAAAGTCATACGATATTCATTCCGCTTGGTGTAATGAATTTCTGTTTGATCTCTTCTTGAATTCGATATTCTTCCGTCCTTCTTGTGTTCTTATTGCCACAACGTTCTCCGAAAAACCTTTTTTAGCTCTTAGGAAATTTGACTCGTTGTCAATGATCATTTTACTAGGTTTTTCCTTTCAATCGCAGTTTTTTGAGATTTATCATCTTCATAAACATTTTCACTTCAACGCTTGCTATCGTTGTTATTTTTGTGTCTTTTGCTAAAAGCTCGGTTTTTGTTGGCGATTGTAATGATTGCAAAATTGAATTTTCTCAATCCCCTCGACTTTTAAAATCTATGTTTTCTACAGCTTGTTTTATAAAGGTTTTTGATGGTTTATCTCAGTCATCTGAGGCAAAAATGGCTCACATGCTCTGGCCAAGCTTTCTGGTTGCGACAACCAAGTCAGAAAATTACGCATATGCTTTTAAATCAGGTCATCAAATTTCTTTTCTTTGGTGACATAATTTGATGCGTTCCTGATGCCGCTTACAGGTTTCTACTGCAAAAAATGGTGCATCTACTTTCTGAGCTAAAACTCAGAAACTACTTCTGAGTAACTACTCAATGCAATACTATTGTTGAGTCTGACTGAAAGCTACAACTTTGAATTGCATATTTAGGTTCTTCCTTGACTTGGTTTTCTTTCATTTTGACCAACATAAGTGTTGCTTGCATTACCACGCAACCAAATGGTTTTTCATAGGTGCCAGTCCGCATATTTGAATTACATGAGCTATTTCGTCTTTGTATTTTTTTGTCTGAGACGAGAGACAGCCCACTGCACAAACCAAGTCCTCAGATATGTCATCAATTTTATGGTGTTCAACTTTATCTTTAATTGTGCTGAAGTATTTTCTATGAACGGTTGTTTCAGATGCAATTGGAAGTTATTATTTTCAACTCAAGAGGTCTAGTTTTTAACAAAGCTCTACTTCGATGTCCCACTGTTGCCCATACTTAGTTCGAATGCCTTTCAGGAGTCATCTCATTTGAAAATTGAACGGAAAAAAAGAAGCCAATTGAGTCTGGGGTCATATACAAAAGATATTAGTCGCAAAATTCTTCACTCATTGAACGGATTTTCAGCTATTTAGTTCTTTTTTTTCTGCACACGGTAACCCATTTGCTTGGGTTTAGCACTGGACGGTGAGACAAAGAGCAACATAGTGCCACAGGGCCTTACATACCAGATCCGTTCATCGTCTCCCTTAATCCCTTCCTTTTTTGCTGGTATGGCTTTCGTTCTCTCCAATTAGGAAACTCTCAAGTTTAAACTTTATTGTACTCACTATCATTACTTGTGCCTGCGGTTCTTTCTTTGACTGACTGGCAACGTCAATTTTTTAGGTTTAGATTTCTATGTCCCATGTTCGGACATTTTAAATCAGTCAATTATCCTCTCTAAAATATTGACAAATGTTTTTCTCTTGTTTCGTCTGGTTTTACTCCGTTGACTACACATCCTAGCTCTGTCAGGATGGCAAAAAAAATGACTTCCTTCCTATGTAATCCAAGAGGTGTTGTGGCTCAAAATCATCCTGACCATGTGTTGGCAGTATTGCTTGTTCTGTTTGTTGTAGAAGTTTTAGTCGTAGCTTTTGTTTCTCAATGACACTGACGCGTGAACATAGGCTCTATTTGAATATAATTTCAAATTCATTCTCTTTTTTGAAAGGTTTTCTGATTCCAGATTTTCGTTCCGCGTATGACAACTATGTTGCATGTCCCGCCTAGATCTTGATCGACGAAGGAAACTGTTGATCATCTTTTGCGGAAAACATTCGCTGCAATTGTTGCCAATCTTCTCAATCAAATGGGCAATATCTGTAGAATGCTTGTAACTTCGTTTTTGCCCTCGTCTAATTGATTTAGTGTTTGAAACCATCTGTGTTCTGTCTTGGCGAAAAAAATGTTTCTTGACTGCTGTCTACGAATTATAAACGCTCATAATCTTGAATAAAGAAGAATCGCATTTTTTGAGTACCATTAAAAAAAGGAGAGTGATCGTTTGGCATTTATTCAATTGTTGTTGCGTTTGATCTGTCACATTTTTAACGATCTTCTTCTTTTTGATGTCCTGTGAAAGCTATAATCCTTTATTGCACGTACGTCTTTTTTGCTATCTATCGTCTCGAGAGTGTTAGAACGATTCTATCCTCAATTGCCAGTTGTGTACATAGAATAATCATATCTCTTGAAAGTCTGGAGACAACTTTTTTATGGCAAGTTACAGTGTTGCAATTGAGTGCAAATAATTGTCGAAATTAAACTTCTGCCTAAAACTCACGAGAAATATCATGGCTATCGAGTAGTAAGAATTAGTTTTTGCTCCAGAATTGTGATTTTGTCAGTTGTTGTTTTCGCAGTGTTTCAAATTACGCAACAATGATTAGGTGTGAGTAGTCAATTTTTTTATTCTAATAATGCTTTGAATTGGGTGTCAAAATATCCAATTAATATAGTGTTTTACAAAAATGATATAGCTTCTTTGGTCCGCCATTCAGCAACAATTTGAAGTGGCTCTTACCCTGGTAGCTTATATTCTCAACTAATCTGTCTTTTATACAAGGTGCCCGTTGAAATATCTAAGCTTCATCTTGGATTGTTGACTGCTACAATTAGTTTTGTCTTTTCTAGCGGGTTCAAGACAAACCGGATAGTATCAGGCGGACTTCTAGAAGTGTCAAATTCAGTTGCTTTTCAGATATATCATATCGGCCAAAACAAGATGATTTTCAGTTTTTGCGCCCTTTCAATTAATTAGGAATCTGCTTTTAATGCTAGGAGTGGTGGCATAATCATCTAAACCTCTTGGCCTTCAGAACATCATTTTTTGTACTGGAATTAGAGTGTATTTTGCTCGGTGGATCAATGCAGCTCCATATCCAGCTTTTTCGTCTCAACTCGAACTCTACTTTCTTTCATCAAAAATTGTATGCAAAATTCGCTCTCGAGGGTGGCAGGCTTCTCAATTTTTCTTGTTTTTTTGAAAAAATTCTTGCTTCTTTACATTGGTGTTTGATTCCAATCTATCGGAAGGACAGATATTTTCTTCTAAATTTTAACAAATATTTGTGGTCATCATTTTTGGTCATATTTGGAGTCATCATCGTTAGTTTGCAAAGCTGATGAGCTTTTCTAGTCTGACATATTAGCCTACCGTCGTTGAGTATGAGCCAGCACGCGTCTGATTTTCGAGAATATTTGTTTTCGATTTGATGACGACAAAATTTTTCGAAATTAGGAAAAGTTTTGCCTGGTTTGTTGGTCAGTTACCCGTTGCGACTACCAACCTCGCGCTCGCGTATTTGTTGATAAATTGTTTTGAGGCGGCAGTGTCAATATTTTTTCTTTATGGCCTTGTATTTTTCTTATGTTTTTTAATTGCAGTTGCTCTCGACAGTTGCCTATCTGCTTTTGGAGTTGGCGTTACCGGTTAACTTCTTTTGCAATAGATGCTGCAGCTTTCATCTATTTTCTGAACCTGTTTCATGATTATTGATAGCGCTTTAGCTTCGACTCTCCCGACAATGGGATCAAAATTAACGACTGTGCTCCCACTTATGACAAGGTTAACCTTAAAACGCCGTGTTCAATTTAAATTTTTCATATCGTTCTGTAACATTGAGCGTTTGCTGTTAAATTCCTTGTACTGTATGTTTGATTATGGCAATGATTTTTGTTCCATTGCTTTGTAATCAATTAGAACAAAAATATACTAGCAAAAACAAGCTAGCAAAAACATTCAATTGACAAGAAGCAAATTCTAGCATAAACTTAACGTATGAGCTCTGGTTATGATAATGACAATTAGCAACCACACGTTCGTTTCAGCGATTTCCAATCCGTCAGCAAAAAAAGTTTTCGGAGTGAGCTTTTATGAAAGAAGTTTACTACTATTCCGCAGATAAACTTTGCTGTATTTGACAGTAAAGTAGTCCGATTAACTAATTGTTAGACATTGCTGAAACAACCAACTGATTTCACCCACAAAATCAAAACATTTCAAAACTGGAACAACAAAATTTTGGTTGAGTTTTCTAATCAATTAATGCCATTAAATTAAATGAGGAAATTCCACTAATGAGCTTTGTAGCACTATCAGTTGGCTACAACTAAACAAAGTCTCTTTCTGTTACCTTCAGCACTTGATAAATTGAGGAAATTGATGAAAGTGCAATTAGTAACAGTAACAATAATTTAGAACTGTTGTCCATTGGATTTACCAAAGCCAAAAAAACTCTATTCAGCTGAAGCGTAGCCAAAATCTGACACTTTCATTGCAGATCTTTCAAACTTCTCTGAAGGTCAACAGAATGTGATATTGCCATGAAGTCAATTTTTCAGTTTAGATTTAATGTCATAGGACGATTTTTAACCGAGTAAGATTCTCTCTAGGTTTCTATAGCATCAACTGAATTCATCGCAAACAAATCTGAAAGATCTTGATGTAAATTTCAAGATGATTTTATAAATTACTTATCCGTGGCAACACTGATTTGGTGACATTGTAGTAGTTCGAAATTGAGCTATAGTATGAATTGGACTTCAAATATAATTGTCACGTACCAATAAAAGTTACTGTAATATTACTTTGACAAATTTGAACTAGTCGATTGGTCTTCAATTGATATGGCATTAGTTTTTGCTTGTCGTGTTATTCTTATAGTACTGTTTAATTTGCCGTTGTGTGCGTATATTCATTTCATAAGTTCGGGTCATTTTTAAAGAAAACTGTTTGAAGTTCAAAAATTCTCTTGATTAAGTTAAAATCTACTGCGTATTAATTATTTCTATTATAAGTTTCACATAATTTTGATCACACTGTTTACCTAAGTTTACTGACAACTTTTTTGTATATTCGACAACTTTTAGTTGTTTTGCATAAACTGAATGAACAAAGTTGATGTGAACATTGAGAAACGTCTGTTCCTCACATCATTAGTTTTCTCTGAAAAGAAATTTCAAGAAAAAAGACGAGAATCAGTTTCTTACAAAATTGCAAAGTACATTTTGAGCGAGCAAAAGCGTGACCTAACAACAAGAGAATTGAATCACTTCATATAAGAAGCACTTCACCACAAGAAATTTTGTCAGTTAATTTCAGTATCATGACAGAAAATACAAAACAATTTTTTCTACCATTATTTCATAAGGAAAAAAAACAGAAACTCAAAGGTTACCAGCACCTAGTTTGAGGGACATCTTACGAAAATTGCAGTTTTCAAATTTTTATTTTTTATTGATATTTGAATATTTTGATAACTAGTTAAACTAGCCAAACTAGTTATACTAGTTTAAAAATAGTATTTCAAAGAATTCTGTACTCGATCTTTATTTTTGGCATTTTATCTATAACGCAACAATGAGCTATGAAGAACGAGAACAGGTGGTCAAAGTTGTTTCTAGAATGGCACCAGTTACTTTCAAAATATTTCTTTTCTTTGGAAGGGTCAGTTTTAACAATGAAAATTTCCAGAAAGTAAAATTTTTGAATTCTTTGTAGTAGCCGAAAACAACCGTTATCCACAATTTCATCATCAGAAACAAACATCACATAAACTGGCAAACATTATCGGGGCTACAAACATCACATAAGTGAAAAAAAGAACCTTTGTGGGTGCAGTTGTGGAGAGATATTGTGCTTCTGGACACTTCTGGAGGACATACTTGCATGTTTTACGACATGGCAGCACCCTCCACTTCCCAGGTCTGTCTACATCATCAGCACATACTGCAACATACAAGACCGGTTAACTTTTCCTTGTTTTCCTTGATTGTTTTCTTTCTCCCAAACACAAACTACCTTCTTTTCAAAAATCTGTGAATAAAATAACGAGGGTTTTTGCATTGACAATGGTCCATTTAGGTGGGATGGGACTATGCATAGCAAGGTTTTCATACCAACAAAAGGACGTGAAAATAACCACTTTCATGTTCTACCACGGGTGGACAAACAAGGAACTGCCATTTGACCCAAATACGGGGGTATTTTATGCCAAGTATTTGTTTGACCTCGGCACTCCGATCTATTTTGCCCATTAAATTTTCTCCCATCCTTGTTCCCTGATCAGGAAAACACTCGATTTTAAAAACTTTATATGTATTTTAAATATTTATTTTCTCTTCTTACCTTTTGCCAGTTGTATTCTAAACTAGCAAACAACACAAACTCGTTCAAAGTTCCAGTCCTCTTTCCGTTGTTATAATAGGAGGACTGGAAAGAGGACTGGAACTTTGAACGCGTTTGTGTTGTTTGTTAGTTTAGAATACAACTGGCAAAAGGTAAGAAGTGTCAATGCAAAAACCCTCGTTATAATTAAGTCGGATAATTTGAAACTAATTGCCCCAGAAGCCGGTCGAAAAATTTAGAGCGCACTCTAAATTCAGACTATTGTCGTTCGGAATCCTTGGTGAAAAGTGATAGCCAACATAAGCATGCCATGAGAATTAAGATTTTATCTGTGTAATTTGGCGTGATAGTCAAGAGGTAAGGAGTGTGCCTAGTATGCCAATGAGCGATTGTTCGATCAGTCTAAGTGAGGATGTGCTCCCACATAAACATAGCTCCTCGTTGACCATAGCCTGTGTGTTATGCTGTTTGTTTGTTTGTAACCCACCGCCATCAGTAGCGGGCTACCCTTGTTGGCTATGTATTCCAGAAATTGAGGGCTTTTTCTAGGCCTTTTATGAGAACCTGGAGTGTCTATCCTCTATCTCTCTCTATCATCATGGCGGGGCATTCCACATAGATGTGCCGGGTAGTTTTGGGGGCAATTCCGCAAAGGCGGCAGCTATCTTCTTCCATAGTCCCTATTTTGTGCTGCCAGTACAGCGGCTCGGGGTGATGCCCACTCCTTATCCGCTGATGCATGTGTAATTTTTCCTTGACAGCATGTTGTCGTAATTCCTGCTGATTTCTCCTTTCGAATCGTATATCTCTCTAGCTAGCGGATGTTGAACAATGGGAGGGCGGAAGTGTTTTCTGATTGACACTTTTGCTGCTTCAAATGTATGTTTAGCATTTTGTTCCATAATACTTCCTTTGTTAGCAGCATCGTCGGTCTCTTCGTTCCCTTCTACTCCGCAGTGACAAGGGCACAAAAAAAGTGTGATGTTCTTGCAGGGGTTGTCATGAAGATTTCTTAGACTTCTTCTTTCTCCTTGGTTCTTCGGAGCATTACTTAGTTTCAGTGTCTGCATTCCTTGAAGGAGCGATTTCGAGTCTGTGATGATGTCCACTTGGTTTTCTTCCATTTGTACTTCTATTGTTTTGTCCATTGCTTGCGTTTCTGCTTCGAATGATGATCTCCAGAGGCCAGCAGGGAATGAGAGCTTCGTTTGTGTTTCTTTGTTCTTCGGAAGACAATCCTTGCTCCACCACTAGTGTTCCCGTCTTTCGTTGATCCGCCTGTGTAAATCTTTGTTCTATTTCTTCACTTGATTACTTTTTCGGCTTGGGTACGTTGTTCCTCTTTGTCTTGTTTCCTGGTTACGTTCTATTTCTTTGTTCTATTTCTTCACTTGATTACTTTTTCGGCTTGGGTACGTTGTTCCTCTTTGTCTTGTTTCCTGGTTACGTTAGCTTCGATGAAGTGTGCGTTGTTCACTTCTTTCCATGAAGTTGGTAGGTTTGGGAATGCTTCTGTTAGGTCTTGGTCAAATTCTTGGTTCCACATTTTCTTGGATTTAATTCTCCAATCGCGTTTCTCAGTTTTTTGTAGTCCTGAGTACTTGTGAATTGCTGTAGTGGTACCACTTAAAAGTTTAGGACCAAAAAGCGTGCCTATAGTTCCCCCAAAAACTAACAGAGATGTGGGGAATAAAGAAATGTGGGTTCAAAAAACAGAACAAAAATGATACTCAATACGATTTTTGAAGTTTGCTGATATTCTTAATAGCATTTTTCATGATTTTTCAATAGATATATCAATGCAAAGTAAGACCTCCAATATCGAGAAAACATTTAAGACAACACAGAGCAGAAAAACAGTTCTATTGAAATATTTGTAAAATTGGTAATAACTTATGTTAAATTGACAACACTAAAAATCCCGTTGATTTTTGTTTAAAAAAACTTAAACAAGATGTGGTGAACATCTGATTGTAGTCTTTAACCTATACCGGCTCTATTTGTGCTTGAAGGTGAAGGTACCTCTTCTAAGATATACCACGTTAATTATCTTAGATTGACACATTACAAACTTATTATAAATATTTTGTGAGCAGTAGTTCTTCGCAAAAATTCAACAACGGCCTCGATTTTCAATTCCAGTGAAAAACACTGTTTGACATGGTTTTAAAAATCTGTTATCATGGAGAAAACGCTTTTGACAACACTTTACAGTGACAAAAAAATACAAAACAAAGCTGTATACTCTGATTCTGTTTTCAAGAATTTAGTGTGCTTTCATCAAATTTGTATAACAGATATATCTGAAATGGTTTTATTTTTGGTTCATCTATGGTTTAAGCGATAAATAACTTTTCAACCAGAGTGGAAAGAGTCGAATAATTAAAATTTTGCACATTTTTTTTTCATTTGTCAAATTGAAGAAAACTGTTGGTTTACAAATCTAGAACATTTTTTACCTCATTAGCCACACACCCAAGTTGTACGACACAGTTGAATGAAAATTTTTTAACTATATATATATATATATATATATATATATATATATATATATATATATATATATATATATATATATATATATATTTATATGTATACATATATCTATATATATATATATATATATATATAATTATGTACATATATATATATATATATATATATATATATATACCCGGTTTGAGCAAACTTACGTACCATTAAAAGTACAATATATGGTAACTTTGTCACCATAGAACAGAACATTTATGGTGTTTGATTCCAATCTATCTGAACGACAGATATTTTTTTCCAAATATTAAAAAAATATTTGTGGTTTAGTCAATATCCTTAGTTTGCAGAGCTGATGGGTTTTTCTGGTCCGACATTTTAGCTTACCGTCGTTGAATGCTAGCCAGCATGCATCTGATTTTCGAGAATTATTGTTTTCAATTTGATGACGACAAATTTTTTTGAAATTAGGAAAAGTTTTGCCTGGTTTGTTGGTCAGTTACCCGTTGCGACTACCAACCTCGCGCTCGCGTATTTGTTGATAAATTGTTTTGAGGCGGCAGTGTCAATATTTTTTCTTTATGGCCTTGTATTTTTCTTATGTTTTTTAATTGCAGTTGCTCTCGACAGTTGCCTATCTGCTTTTGGAGTTGGCGTTACCGGTTAACTTCTTTTGCAATAGATGCTGCAGCTTTCATCTATTTTCTGAACCTGTTTCATGATTATTGATAGCGCTTTAGCTTCGACTCTCCCGACAATGGGATCAAAATTAACGACTGTGCTCCCACTTATGACAAGGTTAACCTTAAAACGCCGTGTTCAATTTAAATTTTCCATATCGTTCTGTAATATTGCGCTTTTGCTGTTAAATTCCTTGTACTGTATGTTTGATTATGGCAATGATTTTTGTTCCATTGCTTTGTAATCAATTAGAACAAAAATATACTAGCAAAGACAAGCTAGCAAAAACATTCAATTGACAAGAAGCAAATTCTAGCATAAACTTAACGTATGAGCTCTGGTTATGATAATGACAACTAGCAACCACACGTTCGTTTCAGCGATTTCCAATCCGTCAGCAAAAAAAGTTTTCGGAGTGAGCTTTTATGAAAGAAGTTTACTACTATTCCGCAGATAAAGTTTGCTGTATTTGACAGTCAAGTAGTCCGATTACCTAATTGTCAGACATAGCTGAAAAAACCAACTGATTTCACCTAAAAAATCAAAACATTTCAAAACCGGAACAACAAAATTTTGGTTGAGTTTTGTAATCAATTAAAGTCTTCAAATTAAATGATGAAATTCCACTTTTACGCTTTGTAGCAATATCAGTTGGCTACAACTAAAAAAAGTCTCTTTCTGTTACCTTCAGCACTTGATGAATTGATGAAATTGATGAAAGTCCAATTAGTAACAGTAACAATAATATAGAACTGTTGTCAATTGGATTCAACGAAGCCAAAATTAAAATTCTATTCAACTGAAGCGTAGCCAATATCTGACGCATCCATTGCAGATCTTTCACAGTTTTTCTGAAGGTCAAGGAAATGTGATATTGCTATGAAGTCAGATTTTCAGTTTAGATCTAATGTCATAGGACGATTGTTAACCAAGTAAGATTCTCCGTAATTTTCTATAGCATCAACTGAATTCATCGCAAACAAATCTGAAAGATCATGACGTAAAATTCAAGATGACTTTATAAATTACGCATCCTTGGCAACACTGATTCAGTGACATTGGAGTAGTTTGAGTTTGATTTATAGTCTGAATTCGACTTCAAGTATAATTGTCACGTACCAATAAAAGTTACTGTCTTAGTGCGTTGACAAACGTGAACTATTCGATTGGTCTTCAATTGATATGGCATTAATTTTTGCCTTTCATGTTGTTCTTATAGTACTGTTTAATTTGCCTTTGTGTGCGTATATTCATTTCATAAGTTCGGCTCAATTTTTAAAGAAAACTGTTGGAAGTTCAAAAGATAACATCTACTCCGTATTAATTATTTTTATCAAAAGTTTCACATAAATTTGATCTCATGGTTTACCTAAGTTTACTTACCGCTTTTTTGTATATTCAACAAGTTTTAGTGATTTTGCATAAACTGAATGATCAAAGTTGATGAGAACATTAAAAGACGTTATTTCTTCATTTGATTTATTTTTCGGCTTGGGTACATTGCTCCTCTTTGTTTTGTTTCTTGGTTGCGTTAGCTTCGATGAATTGTGCGTTGTTTAATGCATACCATGGTGGTGGTAGATTAGAGAATGCTTCTGTTACGTCTTGGTCAAATACTTTTTACTGGGTTCCTCGTTTTCTTGGCTTTACTTCTCCAATCGCGTTTCTTAGTTTTTTGCAGTCCTGAGTTCTTGTGTGTTGCTGTAGTGGTATCACTTAAAAGTTTCGGACGGGAAAAACTGCCTAAAGTCACCCCAAAAGCATATACTTGCATAAATAACAAAGATGTGGGTAATAAAGAAAAGTGGGGTCAAAAAACAGAACAAAAACGATACTCAATACGATTTTTGAAGTTTGCTGATTTTCTTAATAGCAGTTTTCATGATTTTTCATTAGAGATATCAATGCATAGTAAGACCTCCAATATAGAGAAAACATTTACGACAACACAGAGCAGAAAAAGAGTTTTATTGAGATATTTGTAAAATTGGTAATAACTTATGTTAATTTGACAACACTAAAAATCCCGGTGATTTAAAAAAAACTAAAACAGGATGTGGTGAACATCTGATTGTAGTCTCTAACCTATACCGGCCCTATGTGTGCTTGAATGTGAAGGTACTTCTTCTAAGATAGACCATATTTGTTAATTAACTTAGATTGACACATTACAAACTTTCTATAAAATATTTTGTGAGCAGTAGTTCTTCTGCATAAACTCAACAATGACCTCGATTTTTAGTTCCAGTGAAAAAAACTGTTTGACAGGGTTTTAAAAATCTGTTATCATGACGAAAACACTTTTGACAACACTTTACAGTGACAATAAAGTTCAATACAGAGCTGTATACTTGGATTCTGTTTTCACGAATTTAGTGTGCATTCATCAATTTTGTATAACACTTATATCTGAAATGGATTTATTTTTGTTTTTTCTTAAGCGATTGCTTAAGCGATAAATAACTTTTCAACCAGAGTGGAAAGAGTCGAATAGTTAATATTCTGTACTTTTTTCATTTATCAAAATGAAGAAAACTGTTGGTTTACAAATCTAGTACATTTGTTACCTCATTAGCCACACACCCGAGTTGTACGACACAATTGAATGAAAAATACTTAAATATATATATATATATATATATGTATATATATATATATATATATATATATATATATATATATATATACCCGGATTGACCAAACTTACGTACCATAAAATGTACCATATATGGTACCTTACTTACCATAGAACAGACCATATATGGTCCATAAAGGCCATACGAAAACCGTTTATGTTCTTGCTAAGGTTGGTGAAGAACCATATATGGCCCCTTCTATGGTAGCTAAGTTTCCATATTAAAACTGAAAACAAAATTGAAAATGTATATACTTCATCAAAGCGTCTTTTCTAAAAAAAAACGGGCTTAAGCTTTTTTTGTTATAAATTTTGATTAACACTGTGTCCTCTGAATTTTTATGGAAACAGTATGCTCCTGATATTTTACCCAAGATGAGTATCTCATTCAAAAGCAACTTATATTCCAAACTTTAATGCGTAAATTTCTTGCAAATTTGATTTTAGAACGCAAATTGAGGTTGAGCAGATACGCACACTTTTTGTTAAGAAGAATCTTGGTAGACATCTTGCAAAAAAATCGAACTTTAACCAAAAGGAACAAATTATCATACTCATTATCAAAATTTATCATATATTTGGCAAATAATAGTTACCTTTACAATTGAATAAAAAGTTCTGTACAAATAAAATCCTTTCTAGAAGCCCCTGTGTCTTCCTCGAAAAACCTGCAAAGGGGAAAATTCATCGAGAAATACCTCAATTTTCTTCCAGGAATCATATTTCAAACCTTTGTACTTACAGCTTTGACTGCTCTTTTCTTTAAATTTTCTCATATAAAGTTTTTCCGTCTGAATATTAAACTTTGGTTAACTACACTCCTGAAAAAAAAACCACAAATTGGTGAGAACGAAAAATATTCAAACACGTCTCCTCTGTCTATTCATCTCATTTCTGTCAAAATTTTATTTATAGATCAACTAAAATTACCACTAACAAACTTCGGAAACTTTCTTCAAGCTTGATTTAAAATTTGTGAATACTTTAAAGAAAATTTAATTAAAGAACATATTTGAACATCTCTATGTTAGACAGGGGAAAAGTCAGAAATTCAGCAGTTCACCTGGAAAGTAACTGAAACAGGTGATGAAACTGATTGCTTTGAAGCAGTTTGGGAATCTGACGAAGAAGCCAAAGGTGCTCATCAAGTTGTACAGGTGGATTTCTCTCTCTGCCTCCAACACCTCCCTTTGCCCAAAGATATTCGGGGCCATAACTCTGAGGGTGTGTTTGTGTTTGTCCTCTACCTGCTCTTTGTGCATGTGTGGTCTATTGTGATTGGACAGAATATTTCGACATATTGTGTTGTTCAGTTTCAGTTCGCTAATATCTACGCATTGAAAGGCTGAAATGAAAACAAGATGCTTAGAAGACTGTCCAAATATTTATGCTTTGGTACCTCACTACTAAAACATGAAGAGGTTAACGGGGTCAACTCGGCAGTCATATTTAAGGAGCGAGTATGTTTTTTCGTTTTAGAATTTTATTACATGGGAGAGAAGGATAGTTTCCAATGGGACTTTGCTTAAGCTTTCATCTTTGCCGTCTTTAAGCAGTTAATGTCATATAAAGGGAAAATGAGATTTTTGCTTTCGTATATAATGAAAGGGAAATCCGATATAGGGGTTTAAGGCTGTTAAGATGTAATTTAACGTCATTTCGTTTAATTCTGATATCTATGCCAAAATGACCCTGGTAACGTTATGTGTGAAATAATTATAGGAAAATTTCTAAGAGGCTGCTTTGTTAGAAAGTTATAGGCTACATGTTCAGTTTGATCGAAACTGCTATTTTTGAGATTCAAAGAAAAATCTTTATGCACATTTTTTTTGTTTGCAAAAAAAATTAAATTCTTTTGTTCAGGGAAAGCAAATAACATTTTTGCTTAATGCTGCAAAAATTTAATCTGAACTTCTAGAAAGTAGAGAGAAGATTGAAAACACCGAAGTTTTTTCGATGTTTTATAATTCAAAGAAATGTTAAGATCTCTTTTTAAAATCAAAAATAGAAGAACATTGAATGTGCCAATAGCCATAAATGGTGATGCGTTCCCGGAAAAGCAGCCCCAGAACAAAAAAACAGTCCTAGGCTAGGCAAAATTTTCATAAATTGCAAAATAGTACCACACAAAACAATCCCAGACAAAAGAGTCGTAAAAAACAGAAAAAAACAGTCCCAGACAAAGCAGTTCCAAACAATAAAGATAGTGACTCGACGCTATGACCAACAAAAGTTAATCTCATTTAACCAAATTCAAATCATCTAATAAAAGTTTTAAGAGGGGGCAGAAAAATAATTTTAAAACTAATGACAGGTTTTTGCTATGCGACGGCCAACTTACCGACTGTGCATCTTCCATCTTCTTGGCGCTATTGTATTTAAAAATGCAATAGAGAAATGCAATAGCATGCTTTCAAGATCCCCAAAACATTTTTCAAGATTCAAGATGTATTTTCTTATTGATCTATCTAAGGAGCGCATTGGCCGGGTCTTTTTTGTCTGCGACTGTTTTGTCTTTATTCTTGGACTCTGCTGTAGACTTGTCGCGAAAAGACTGACATGAGATGATAACAAATTTTCGCATCGATAAAGCATTTATCTCTATCTCGTTGAGGAGCAAACAGATAACGTAGGTCTTTTTGACCGTCACCAGGGTTTAATTTTTTGTATAGTCATATTATAACAAGGAAGTGATACATTTAATTTTTAAATAAAAATATTTTGATTACAAAAAGAAAATACTAAAAAGAGTCATATTTTAGTCGAGAATGTTAATTATTAAGCAGAAACGATAAATTGAAAAAATTCAAGGGATTTTAAAGGCATACAGATGCAGATGTTAGAGCTCAATTTTCTAAATTTAAGTTTCAGAAGGTAAAAATTTTTGTTCTATTATTTTTAATTTGTTGAATTTTTGAATATTCCAGTCTTGTTATTGCGCGGTTAGGATTTTGTCAACAACTCTTTCATTGAATTAGTTTTGTTTTCAAATTAGTGATGAATTTTATACTCGAAAAAATGCTGTTCAACCATTTTTTAAACAACACACTCCAAAAATTTTTGTTGGTTAATCAAGCAGCCCTTATGGAGATAAAATAATTTTATTAATAATGGAGACCATAATTGCTTTTATAGTTTTAATCATGTTGTTGAATTTTGAAATCTGGTTTAAACTATTTTCCTCAGTCAATTTTTTACGGAGCTAAAGTCTGTGTTTCATTTTAAAACAAAAGGTGAAAAAAGTTTTCGTTTTTGAATTTAACTAATTTTTTTAAAATTAGGTCATTGAGCTTTATTTTCACCTATTATAAAATCATTCTTTAATTCTTTTTGCACAATATTAAATTTGATAGACATCCTAAATTTTTTGTTTTAATCAAAAAGTTTTCTTAATTAAATAAAATGTGATCAAAAATTTAATAGTAAGGCTCACAATTACTGCCGGTCTTCTTCAATTTTTTTATTAACAGGGCTTTCATTATCACAAGAAAAATTTCAAACCATTTGAGATCAATTTGAAGTTTTTAGCGAAGAAACAGATAGTGTGAAATCTTGGTGTAATATTATTTTTTGCGAGTGATTTTTCGGGAGCAGTTTTCTCAGGAAACAAATAGTTACAAATTATTTTCACCTCAAAGCGAAAATATCTCTTATTTTGCTAACGGCGTATTCTATTCGAAAGGATAGATCAATAGCTTCAAACACTTCCATTCTAAACGGTGAAGCAGAAATTACCAAAATAAGACGAGTCAAATTTAGTTCGACAGCAATTTAGCTGAAAACCATGGATTTTTAAAATCTTCTGTAAGAGGAAGAACTTACTAATGGTCAAAATTTCACTGATTTACCTTCTGATCGGAATCAGTTTTCAGAAAGAAAAATCAATGGCGATTCAAAAAAGCCAGTTTTTTGCTATGACTTACATCCGTTTATAAAACAAAAAATTGAATGAAAATTTGAAATTATCTGTTTAGATATTCAATATTTCTGCAGATTGGCCACAGCTTGTTACCTGTTCTATCTATTTGCAAAAGTCGACAATTCAAAACCTGCTCATTCTCTCAATGAACACTTTTCAAAATCAAACCTCTATTTCTCTGAAATACATCTTGGGTGCTTGTTGTTGTTTGATTTGAGAGGTTTTCCGATGATAAAAATTGGATTTCGGTGGGGAAATAATTTTTGTAATCTTTACTCGTCATAATATAGTTGCCATTGATAAATGATAAAATTTGCAAAAACGTTAAAAATGACAAAATGTAGAAAAAAGTTGACATTTTGGCAAAAATTAATCACGGCTGTATTGCAAATTTGTATGAAAATTGATAATTGTTATGTGTGTAATATTTATCATTTTAGATACAAGATTACTAAAATTAATTCTTGTTAGTTTGTCAAATTCTTTTCAACTTTGTGGCTCGAGTAATTGTAAGAGGATAGGCGAACAGTTTGTGCTTTAATGTCTTGGTCGTACCAGAGTGGAGATTGCTTTCAACTCTCTCGGCCACCAAGACCTGATGTTGTTTTAGACAGGTCTCAATCTAGACTCACACACAACCACTACTTTTTCTCAAGTTTTGTTTTGACTTGTTGAACACATTGTGATCAGATTATAGCAGAAATCGGGAGCCAATAGCAGATACATTCTATGGGAAGGAATCTACCCACATTTGAAGAAAACAGCTTTTAATTATTTTTGTTACGTCTGCTTATCCTAATACCCTATGCCATAAACAATTTCAACCATAACTTTTTTGTTCTCTTCTAGTCTGAGACACGAATTGGGTTTTATAATATTAACAAGCTTTTATGTGGGAATATTTCGCACACCGTTCGCGCCATAATCTATTCTGAAATCTTTGCGCGATTAATTTGAACTTTGCGTCACTAAATTGCCCCAAGCAAAAAATAAACCGATAAGAGCAGAAGTCAAATGAGTTTCATATCGAAATCCAATTCCCGTTATTAATTGGCCATGAGAAATGAATGAATAAATTTTGAGAAATATAATGTTTAAAAAATGCAAAAAAAACAGAATTATCAGTTAACTAATTCAAATAATTAAAAACAGACAAAGACGAAGGCCGTTTCCCTTATCCGTTGCCTTTATTCCTTTATTTAAATAATATGATTCTACTTACGTATATGAAAAAATATACGAATATTAGTAAAACAAGGATGCTCGCTAATGTGCGATGGCACGCTTGCTAATGCCGAAGGATGCCGGCTAATGTCCGACAACGCTGCTCCACAACCTTGTCTCAATTGTCTACCAACTGAAGCACAGATAGGCTGCCTAAAAGAGGTAGTTAATTTTTCCTCAATATAATACTTCATTAAATTAGAAAGAACACTCGAACAAACGAATTGAAAGACTTGAACTCAAATTTTTTTAAGTGAACAACTAATTTTACCAAAAAATAAAAATAGACATTCATAAAGAAAAATCAATAATTTTTCAGACTAAATCTCAAACGGCAATGTATTTTATGTAACAGGTGGCCTCTATTAGTTTCGATAAGACTTTAAGTTTTGAATTTAGACTAATTTGTGAGTACAGAGGTCAGAATCCATAAAATTGAATCTAAATTGAGAACACACAATCAGCTCAAATTCAAATAGAGATTAACCAAGCTATATGACCACAACGTAAGTCACAATTGAGGTAAGTCATATTTGCCCCTGGAACTTATCAAAAAATTGCTCAACAAAATTGCTTATCCATTCATATGAACACGCATGTGAAACAAAGCAGAAAAAATCAAGAAACAAACTCCACATTTTAAAATTTTGGTGCTAAAATTTGATATAACAAACCCAACCGCACTGTAAAACTTCAATAAACTAAAAGCCGGAAAAAAAGCACAAAAATTAGAGCGTGAAACAGCTATGTCATCATTCGTGAGTAAAGAAAACCTTTTTGGCGGGCAAAGTTTCATTACTCGGACTGTAACATACCAATCTACAGAAAAAACCAACTGAAGTCAAAACTGAAAAAATTACAAAATTATAATTGAAGGAAACATTTTCACAAAGTAATCAAGGCAATAAACTGTAAAACACTATGTAAATATTTTAGACCTCATTATTGCATGTTCAGCCAATATTATTTGTTTTGGGACCTTGTAGCAAAATAATGTAAGATCAAAGAAATGGATAATAATTACAAAATGTTATTAAAAGCGTTGTGTCAAAGTCAACAAAATCATTAGTTGTCTACAGTCAAGTTCGGATAACAGCCTTTATGCATAATTATGAAAAACTCATCACATTTTTGTAGACAAAGAATTCCTACTTTATATTTAATAGATTATATTATTACCTAAATTTGATATATACTTAGAAAAAGACAGCCTTTTGAAAAAGAGTGGCTTAATACCAGTGAGATGAGTTTACTTTGTTTCACAGGAACGAAAAATAGAACCGATAGAACAAAAGACATTAAATTAATCCTTATGCAAATTTGCATTATGTAAAACAAAATTTAATTAAGCAAACAACTAATTTCCAAAAGAACGAAAAACGATATACAAAATTAAACATTTATACGGTCTGCAAACCAAATTTTAAACTGTTAAGTTTCTCAAGTAACAACTGCATTGTTCATCAGCTTGCTTGGCCTCTAAAAGGTTTGAATGACCTTCAGCAAAAAACTGATAGTAAAGGACAAGACAACATAAATAACGACAAAAACTGTCATAACTCAAAATTCACTTAAGTTTCTGAAAATCTTTATTAGAGTAAATTGATATTTACTAGAGTTACGGGAGATTGCATAAGTAAGAAATGAAGTCTGCTCTCACTGATGAATCTGAATTCGGAACAAAAATTTGAGGTCACACAAGCTAAAAATTACAGGCTGAGTCTTGAGTTAGTTATGCGAAGATTGATTTTGGAACTTACCAAAAGCGTACTCTGACAAAGTAGTTACCAGATCATTTAAATTTACATACTGGATAAATACAGATCAGTGAAAATCCAGTGTAAGTTTCAAATTCCGAAACAATTTGGTTCTAAAAACGATAAACTAAACAGATACAACCTATTTTAAAGCAATTAGAGACTCCTGTTAAGGAGAATAATTTACAAGTCGACCAAAAAATACCCAATTGAATCAAAAACCAAATAGAGGCAAAATTCTGCTATTCTTAAAATTCATACAAAAGTAAACAGCGACCACTCTTTTAGGATTCCTTATCAATTGAAAAGGAAGTTTGGATTCAGATCTGCCCCATTTATGACATATGGAGATTTTGATAATAGATATTAAAGGGCAAGATAACACAAATAACGACAACAACTGTAATAATTCAAAATTCACTTAAATATCTTTAAATCTTTATTAGCGTCCTTTTTTTAATAAACTTTCATTAGCAACCAATGCTAATCATTGAAAAACTTCGTTCAATCCGATAATACAGTCAATGAGAATTTTAATTACTCAGACTCTTAAGAAACTACAGAAAAAAATGATTTCGGAACCAAACTCAAAAATTTTTACTAAAAACAATGATTTCAAAATAATCAACAATCGCATTTATTGTGTCTTGCCAGAAAGTCACGAGAAAAAAAACACTTCACCTGGCCACAATATTTAAAAACAAAAAACAATGGTTCTTTGAACCGGAAAATCTAGATCCAAATCAAATCTGTTTTATTCTAAAAAACCACTATGACATAAGATGAGCTCCTATATCGCTCCCAGATCGCTATTTCTTGCGTGACGCTATTTCTTGCGTGACGGTTTTTGATTTCCTCATGTCGCACGGGCATTGTACTGCAGGGGGGAACAACCGAGAGAAACATTTTGTCGGGAATATTATAGAGTAAAAACTATTCAGACGAGACCATAGATAATTCCAAAACAATATAAACAAACAATTGGGCTTAAACCAAAAATTGAACCTTAAAAATTGAACGGAAAAAACGGAAATAAAATCGAATAAGAAAACCATTTGCGAGACGAGGAAACAAGGACAATAAGTGTGCTTTAAGCCAATTTTAGCTTACACGCTTGGTTGTTAGCAACCTCCAAGAAACATCTAGCACCCTCCCCAGGGGCCAAATCGGACTGAGTGCCTTAGAATCCACATCAGACTTTGAGGGAACTGTCGTTGCTATTTATCCATTTCTGATGTTTAATGAAACTTGGCAAATAATAGTCATTTATCAGTTTCCTCCATAACTGGTCCATGAATTGTTGAAGGTCCTTACACGACTTCACGTTGGCTGGTTTTCTGGAGAGGAATCTGCTGAATTGCATGGACAAGCAAAAGGACGTTCAGGAAGTCCGTGCAAAAAGTTGCTTCTCCTCCTTCTAGGATCAAGACGAATCATCTCCTTTGACCCCTCACAACTGATAATAGTTAAAACTAACCTCATCCAAAATTTTTAATTGTTTAAAAAATAGCAGACCAGACAGACACGAAGAAGCTTTTTACACACAAAGACTTTATAATTCCTTAACAAGCTTCTCTTTGATAACTTGATCTGAGGCGCATATGGTAAGTGTAAGGAAATAGAGAAAAACTCAAGAGCTCATGAACAACTCTTGCAGCTATCTGGAAGATGAATATCTGCTCTCTATCAAACGAAAATCAACAAAAGAAACTCAAGGACTATTATTGACCAGTTTTGGAGGAAATTCATCAATGACTATTATTTGCCAACTTTCATTAAACAACAATAATGGATCAATAGCAACGACCGTTCCCTCAAAGTCTGGTGTGGATTCTAAGGCACTCAGTCCGATTTGGGGAGGGGGCTAGACGTTTCTTGGAAGGTTCAAACAACCAAGCGTGTAAGCTAAAATTGGCTTCAAGCACACTTATTGTCCTTTTTTCCTCGACTCGCAAATGATATAGTAGTGAACGAAAATGAAGAATCATAGAAGGGCATTGCTAATTTTTTCGCCTCTCGACAGCCATGTTCAAACCTGTTTGCTCTTTGTTCGATTTGCCCAAATCTTTACAATCAATTGATAGTTAGAACGTTGAGTTTGATTTCCGGTAAAGAGACAAAATAATAAACAAACTTGAAAATAGAGATCTCCCCCTTTATGGCATGAATCAGATATTGCAGATAACATTGCATTTTGAAAACAGACAGCCTTGAACCCCCAAACAATTAGCAAAATTGACCCTTCCTCCCATTTCTCAAGAGTTGTAAGAAAACACGGAAAAAAGTTTTGCCTAGAACAAGGTTTTTTTCCAGATTCATTAAAACAATAATAATAATAATAATAATAATAATAATAATAATAAAAATAATAAAAATGATAATAATAATAATAATAATAATAAAAATAATAAAAATGATAATAATAATAATAATAATAATAATAATAATAATAATAATAATCATAATAATAATAATATTAATAATAATAATAATAATAATAATAATAATAATAATAATAATAATAATAATAATAATAATAATGAATTCAACCAAACATGGTTACAACCAGCTTGGTAGTCCCCAGATTAGGGGAGAAATCGAGTTTCAGTAATTAAAATTTCTCGAAAAGTTTCCATGCTGAAGGGTAATTTTTATATTTGAATCTTTTCACTGCCTCCCCTTCACTTCTCCCCTTCACTTCCCCTTAAAAAAAGCTCTTCACTTCTCTTCGAAACTGACATGGATTTTTGTGTGGTGAATAGTTATAAAAACTGTTAAGTTGAGACAAAAAATTATTCAATCGGGCCACTCTATTAAAGTAATTATCTTCAGAACGTATACGAAATGTTTTTCTGGCTTCGATAAAAAAATTTTCACTTGATCTGGTCTTTGGACAATCAAAAGTTATTGACCAGTGGTCTGAGGCATTCACAGAAGTTATGCCCACTAAAATCTTGTTAAGCAGAATTAGGTCGTTAGGAACTAGAAAATAACTGACTGGCAACAAGCGATTTCGAATTAGGCTCTCAACGTATTGTTTGTCACCCAAAACTGAACGGCAAGTTATCCATTTTAAACATGATCTCTGCAGTTTTTCCAAGCGTTGAAGATACTGTTGTCCTGGGTTCCAGACATTTGACGCATAAAAGACCGCAGAGAATATATATGTTTTCACCAATGTGCATTTGATAGTTTCTTTTGTGTTGCGGGGTACAACTCTTCTTAAAAGATTCAGTTTTTGTAATCCTTTCTTTATGGCTATTTTGAGGTGATAATTCCAAGTCATGCTGGACTTAAAAATTAAACCGAGGTCTTTAATTTGTTTTTCGTTTTTGATGACAATGCCTTTTGCAAACAAATTTGTAGACGAATAATATGTATTTTTGCATGAGAAAACTTGAGAATGCTGAACTTGTTATATGAAGAAACTAAAATGACTTCAGAATCAAGTAAGCTGCCTAATTTCTTAAAAATTTTAAAACTTAGAGATGATAAGTAAGAGCAGGTGGTTCAAGATTGAGTTTTCCATCGGCTCTAATTAAACTCATACACGTCAATAAAAGTTGACCACACTTGACAGAAAAAGTCTTTAAAATTGAAAAATAAAAAATAAGAATCTTCAAAAAAAATTTTGAATTCTTTCTTCACAGAAAATTCTGGCAGAAGAACTCATAACTGAAAAAGATGTGATTAAAATAAATTGACGCATTGTAATAAATCTATTATACTGCACTACATTCTAAGACAAGTTTTGATACCATCGCAGAACTTTTCATCTAAAATTTGTGAGTCCTGAAGTGCTTTTTACCTATCAAAAAAATCTAAGTCATTTACCATTTGCTTCTCTGTAACAAAATTCTTCGAAAACTGCAATAAAAATACTGAGTGTTGCAAGCGAGCGTTCTAAAAGGTTCGAATGACCTTCAGCAAAAAACTGATAGTAAAGGACAAGACAACATAAATAACGACAAAAACTGTCCTAACTCAAAATTCACTTAAGTTTCTGAAAATCTTTATTAGAGTAAATTGATATTTACTAGAGTTACGGGAGATTGCATAAGTAAGAAATGAAGTCTGCTCTCACTGATGAATCTGAATTCGGAACAAAAATTTGAGGTCACACAAGCTAAAAATTACAGGCTGAGTCTTGAGTTAGTTATGCGAAGATTGATTTTGGAACTTACCAAAAGCGTACTCTGACAAAGTAGTTACCAGATCATTTAAATTTACATACTGGATAAATACAGATCAGTGAAAATCCAGTGTAAGTTTCAAATTCCGAAACAATTTGGTTCTAAAAACGATAAACTAAACAGATACAACCTATTTTAAAGCAATTAGAGACTCCTGTTAAGGAGAATAATTTACAAGTCGACCAAAAAATACCCAATTGAATCAAAAACCAAATAGAGGCAAAATTCTGCAATTCTTAAAATTCATACAAAAGTAAACAGCGACCACTCTTTTAGGATTCCTTATCAATTGAAAAGGAAGTTTGGATTCAGATCTGCCCCATTTATGACATATGGAGATTTTCATAATAGATATTAAAGGGCAAGATAACACAAATAACGACAACAACTGTAATAATTCAAAATTCACTTAAATATCTTTAAATCTTTATTAGCGTCCTTTTTTAATAAACTTTCATTAGCAACCAATGCTAATCATTGAAAAACTTCGTTCAATCCGATAATACAGTCAATGAGAATTTTAATTACTCAGACTCTTAAGAAACTACAGAAAAAAATGATTTCGGAACCAAACTCAAAAATTTTTACTAAAAACAATGATTTCAAAATAATCAACAATCGCATTTATTGTGTCTTGCCAGAAAGTCACGAGAAAAAAAACACTTCACCTGGCCACAATATTTAAAAACAAAAAACAATGGTTCTTTGAACCGGAAAATCTAGATCCAAATCAAATCTGTTTTATTCTAAAAACCACGATGACATAAGACGAGCTCCTATATCGCTCCCAGATCGCTATTTCTTGCGTGACGCTATTTCTTGCGTGACGGTTTTTGATTTCCTCATGTCGCACGGGCATTGTACTGCAGGGGGGAACAACCGAGAGAAACATTTTGTCGGGAATATTATAGAGTAAAAATTATTCAGACGAGACCATAGATAATTCCAAAACAATATAAACAAACAATTGGGCCTAAACCAAAAATTGAACCTTAAAAATTGAACGGAAAAAACGGAAATAAAATCGAATAAGAAAACCATTTGCGAGACGAGGAAACAAGGACAATAAGTGTGCTTTAAGCCAATTTTAGCTTACACGCTTGGTTGTTAGCAACCTCCAAGAAACATCTAGCACCCTCCCCAGGGGCCAAATCGGACTGAGTGCCTTAGAATCCACATCAGACTTTGAGGGAACTGTCGTTGCTATTTATCCATTTCTGATGTTTAATGAAACTTGGCAAATAATAGTCATTTATCAGTTTCCTCCATAACTGGTCCATGAATTGTTGAAGGTCCTTACACGACTTCACGTTGGCTGGTTTTCTGGAGAGGAATCTGCTGAATTGCATGGACAAACAAAAGGACGTTCAGGAAGTCCGTGCAAAAAGTTGCTTCTCCTCCTTCTAGGATCAAGACGAATCATCTCCTTTGACCCCTCACAACTGATAATAGTTAAAACTAACCTCATCCAAAATTTTTAATTGTTTAAAAAATAGCAGACCAGACAGACACGAAGAAGCTTTTTACACACAAAGACTTTATAATTCCTTAACAAGCTTCTCTTTGATAACTTGATCTGAGGCGCATATGGTAAGTGTAAGGAAATAGAGAAAAACTCAAGAGCTCATGAACAACTCTTGCAGCTATCTGGAAGATGAATATCTGCTCTCTATCAAACGAAAATCAACAAAAGAAACTCAAGGACTATTATTGACCAGTTTTGGAGGAAATTCATCAATGACTATTATTTGCCAACTTTCATTAAACAACAATAATGGATCAATAGCAACGACCGTTCCCTCAAAGTCTGGTGTGGATTCTAAGGCACTCAGTCCGATTTGGGGAGGGGGCTAGACGTTTCTTGGAAGGTTCTAACAACCAAGCGTGTAAGCTAAAATTGGCTTCAAGCACACTTATTGTCCTTTTTTCCTCGACTCGCAAATGATATAGTAGTGAACGAAAATGAAGAATCATAGAAGGGCATTGCTAATTTTTTCGCCTCTCGACAGCCATGTTCAAACCTGTTTGCTCTTTGTTCGATTTGCCCAAATCTTTACAATCAATTGATAGTTAGAACGTTGAGTTTGATTTCCGGTAAAGAGACAAAATAATAAACAAACTTGAAAATAGAGATCTCCCCCTTTATGGCATGAATCAGATATTGCAGATAACATTGCATTTTGAAAACAGACAGCCTTGAACCCCCAAACAATTAGCAAAATTGACCCTTCCTCCCATTTCTCAAGAGTTGTAAGAAAACACGGAAAAAAGTTTTGCCTAGAACAAGGTTTTTTTCCAGATTCATTAAAACAATAATAATAATAATAATAATAATAATAATAATAATAATAATAATAAAAATAATAAAAATGATAATAATAATAATAATAATAATAAAAATAATAAAAATGATAATAATAATAATAATAATAATAATAATAATCATAATAATAATAATATTAATAATAATAATAATAATAATAATAATAATAATGAATTCAACCAAACATGGTTACAACCAGCTTGGTAGTCCCCAGATTAGGGGAGAAATCAAGTTTCAGTAATTAAAATTTCTCGAAAAGTTTCCATGCTGAAGGGTAACTTTTATATTTGAATCTTTTCACTGCCTCCCCTTCACTTCTCCCCTTCACTTCCCCTTCACAAAAAGCTCTTCACTTCTCTTCGAAACTGACATGGATTTTTGTGTGGTGAATAGTTATAAAAACTGTTAAGTTGAGACAAAAAATTATTCAATCGGGCCACTCTATTAAAATAATTATCTTCAGAACGTATACGAAATGTTTTTCTGGCTTCGATAAAAAAATTTTCACTTGATCTGGTCTTTGGACAATCAAAAGTTATTGACCAGTGGTCTGAGGCATTCACAGAAGTTATGCCCACTAAAATCTTGTTAAGCAGAATTAGGTCGTTAGGAACTAGAAAATAACTGACTGGCAACAAGCGATTTCGAATTAGGCTCTCAACGTATTGTTTGTCACCCAAAACTGAACGGCAAGTTATCCATTTTAAACATTATCTCTGCAGTTTTTCCAAGCGTTGAAGATACTGTTGTCCTGGGTTCCAGACATTTGACGCATAAAAGACCGCAGAGAATATATATGTTTTCACCAATGTGCATTTGATAGTTTCTTTTGTGTTGCGGGGTACAACTCTTCTTAAAAGATTCAGTTTTTGTAATCCTTTCTTTATGGCTATTTTGAGGTGATAATTCCAAGTCATGCTGGACTTAAAAATTAAACCGAGGTCTTTAATTTGTTTTTCGTTTTTGATGACAATGCCTTTTGCAAACAAATTTGTAGACGAATAATATGTATTTTTGCATGAGAACTTGAGAATGCTGAACTTGTTATATGAAGAAACTAAAATGACTTCAGAATCAAGTAAGCTGCCTAATTTCTTAAAAATTTTAAAACTTAGAGATGATAAGTAAGAGCAGGTGGTTCAAGATTGAGTTTTTCATCGGCTCTAATTAAAACTCATACACGTCAATAAAAGTTGACCACACTTGACAGAAAAAGTCTTTAAAATTGAAAAATAAAAAATAAGAATCTTCAAAAAAAATTTTGAATTCTTTCTTCTCAGAAAATTCTGGCAGAAGAACTCATAACTGAAAAAGATGTGATTAAAATAAATTGACGCATTGTAATAAATCTATTATACTGCACTACATTCTAAGACAAGTTTCGATACTATCGCAGAACTTTTCATCTAAAATTTGTGAGTCCTGAAGTGCTTTTTACCTATCAAAAAAATCTAAGTCATTTACCATTTGCTTCTCTGTAACAAAATTCTTCGAAAACTGCAATAAAAATACTGAGTGTTGCAAGCGAGCTGAGCTTTCCTAAAACATAATTCTTCTTCCCAATTATTCTCAAAAGAGTTGCAGATAAAAAATTTTTCTAATAACTAGGACATGTATAACATTCATGCCTTCGTAGTGGCTGCTCAAATGGTAAAATGCACAAATTTCTGCGTGAAATTTTCATGATGCGTTTCTTCAAGTTTGTGATGCAAGGAAGAACATTTTTGAATTTTGCTGAAAATTGTTGACTCCTAAACGATGGAATATGAGAACACGTGGACAAAAATTAGCTTGACAAATTTAAAATGGGACTTTGAACATTGGTTTAATTTTATTTTGATAACAAAGAAAACCTACGATAAAATTTATTTTTGTCAAAATACTTAACATAGTATCACTTCCTAAAAAGTTTCTCAAATTTGAAAATATGAGATTCCATTTCATGAAATCTTGTTTGAAGGCAATCTGTCGGGAAATTAAAAAGTTTCAGTTTTATATGGACCATTTTCTACTTTTACAAACTTTTTCAATTGACTACGCGATCATTCAACCACAACGAACTTGTTCATCCCAGCTTTGAAATTATGAAATGGTTTTTTCTCCATTTTTTTTGATAAACTTTGGGAAAGAAAGCCTGTTGGCTGGTTTTTCAGGATTTTTTTTGCTTTTTTAACAATTTGTTGCAACTGTAATCAAGAGCTATTAATGAAAAATGGCAGCATATGTTTTTTATTTTAGGTCATGGTTTTTCCTCTAAAAACATAAATTCAAAAAAGACCTTCTACAAAAACTTTGGCCCCAGTCGTTGGGGGTTTATAATCTTAAAGAAGAATCCAATTGAAAGTTAACTGAAGCGAAAAGAAGCAACGATAGGAGGTTATTAATAAATCAATTACCACCCACTCGACTTTTTTTATTTTCTGCCATTTATTTGGCCATTGAGCTTAATAAACAATAGAAACAAAATATTGATGACAACAAAAAGAAAATTTAACCAGAAAGTTTTAAACTATATATATATATACATATATATATACATATATATATATATATATATATATATATATATATATATACATACATATATATATATATATATATATATATATATATATATGTATATATATATATATATATATATATATAGATAGATAGATATATACATATGCAGTATATAGATAGATAGATAGATAGATAGATAGATAGATAGATAGATAGATAGATAGATAGATAGATAGATAGACAGATGGATAGATAGATAGATATACACACACGCACATGTATATATATATATATATATATATATATATAAATATATGAATATATAAATATATATATATATATATATATATATATATATATATATATATATATATTTATGTATATATATATTTATATATATATATATATATATATATATATATATATAATACATATACATATATATATATAATGTAAAATATGTATATATTAATGGCAGTAGTATAGTGTCTATAGCTTATTCCTTGTGTTTCTGAAATGAAGTTTCTTTGAATTGAAATAAAGGAAATCTGTGGCAGTTCTTTAGGTCCGGTCATATATACTAAAAAAAAGTTGTTCACAAAATTTACGCACTGAACTCATAAAATTCAGGTTATTGTTGAAAAACCATAAACCCGTCAAACTCAACATTTAGAACCAAGTGTTTTTAAATGTGGGGTTTCATTAGAGTAATTGATTATTAGCATTGGTCAAAAGTTTATTAGGCTTCAATTTATATGATGGTTTCCACAGAAAATGCTTAATTTAAATAAAAGTGCGATCAAAATTGTTAACTTCTTTTATGTTGATGAACGTTTACGCTCATTCTATACAAAGTTTTTTCCAGATTCATTAAAATAATAATAATAATAATAATAACAATAATAATAATAATAATAATAATAATAATAATAATAATAATAATAATAATAATAATAATAATGGTAATAATATTAATAATAATAATAATAATAATAATAATAATAATAATAAAAATAATAATAATAATAATAATAATAATAATAATAAAGAATAAAACCAAAAATGGTTACAACCAGCTTGTTAGTCCCCAGATTAGGGGAGAAATCAAGTTTCAGTAATTATAATTTCTCGAAAAGTTTCCATCCTGAAGGGTAACTTTATTTTTGAATCTTTTCACTGCCTTCCCTTCACTTCTCCCCTTCACTTCCCCCTCACAAAAAGCTCTTCACTTCTCTTCGAAACTGACATGGATTTTTGTGTGGTGAATAGTTAAGTTGAGACAAAGAATTATTCAATCGGGCCATTCTATTAAAGTAATAATCTTCAGAACGTATACGAATTGTTTTTCTGGCTTCGATAAAAAAAATTGTCACTTGATTTGGTCTTTGGACAATCAAAAGTTATTGACCAGTGGTCTGAGGCATTCACAGAATTCAAGCCCACTAAAATCTTGTTAAGCAGAATTAGGTCGTTAGGAACTAGAAAATAACTGACTGGCAACAAGCGATTTCGAATTAGGCTCTCAACGTATTGTTTGTCACCCAAAACTGAACGGCAAGTTATCCATTTTAAACATGATCTCTGCAGTCTTTCCAAGCGTTGAAGATACTGTTGTCCTGGGTTCCAGACATTTGACGCATAAAAGACCGCAGAGAATATATATGTTTTCACCAATGTGCATTTGATAGTTTCTTTTGTGTTGCGGGGTACAACTCTTCTTAAAAGATTCAGTTTTTGTAATCCTTTCTTTATGGCTATTTTGAGGTGATAATTCCAAGTCATGCTGGACTTAAAAATTAAACCGAGGTCTTTAATTTGTTTTTAGTTTTTGATGACAATGCCTTTTGCAAACAAATTTGTAGACGAATAATATGTATTTTTGTATGAGAACTTGAGAATGCTGAACTTGTCATATGAAGAAACTAAAATGACTTCAGAATCAAGTAAGCTGCCTAACTTCTTAAAAATTTTAAAACTTAGAGATGATAAGTAAGAGCAGGTGGTTCAAGATTGAGTTTTCCATCGGCTCTAATTAAACTCATACACGTCAATAAAAGTTGACCACACTTGACAGAAAGTTTTTAAAATTGAAAAATAAAAAAAAAAGAATCTTCAAAAAAAATTTTGAATTCTTTCTTCTCAGAAAATTCTGGCAGAAGAACTCATAACTGAAAGAGATGTGATTAAAATAAATTGACGCATTGTAATAAATCTATTATACTGCACTACATTCTAAGACTTGATACTATCGCAGAACTTTTCATCTAAAATTTGTGAGTCCTGAAGTGCTTTTTACCTATCAAAAAAATCTAAGTCATTTACCATTTGCTTCTCTGTAACAAAATTCTTCGAAAACTGCAATAAAAATACTGAGTGTTGCAAGCGAGCTGAGCTTTCCTAAAACATAATTCTTCTTCCCAATTATTCTCAAAAGAGTTTTCTAATAACTAGGACATGTATAACATTCATGCCTTCGTAGTGGCTGCTCTAATGGTAAAATGCACAACTTTTGCGTGAAATTTTCATGATGCGTTTCTTCAAGTTTGTGATGCAAGGAAGAACATTTTTGAATTTTGCTGAAAATTGTTGACTTCTAAACGATGGAATATGAAAACACGTTGAGAAAAATTAGCTTGACAAATTTAAAACGGGACGATGATCATTGGTTTAATTTTATATTCATTTACAAAGCAAACCTTTCGTTTACAAAGAAAACCTACGATAAAATTTATTTTTGTGAAAATACTGAACATAGTATCACTTCCTAACAAATTTCTCAAATTTGAAACTATGAGATTTCATGAAATCTTGCTTGAAGGCAATCTGTCTGGAAATTAACAATTTTCAGTTTTACATGGATCAATTTCTACATTTACAACCTTTTTCATTTGACTACGCGATCATTTAACTGCAACGAACTTGTTCATCCCAGCTTTGAAATTATGAAATGGTTTTTTTCTCCATTTTTTTTTCGATAAACTTTGGGAAAGAAAGCCTGTTGGCTGCTTTTTCAGGATTTTGTTTTTGCTTTTTTAACAATTTGTTGCAACTGTAATGAGGAGCTATTAATGAAAAATGGCAGCATATGTTTTTTATTTTAGGTTATGGTTTTTCCTCTAAAAACATAAATTCAAAAAAGACCTTCTACAAAAACTTTGGCCCCAGTCGTTGGGGGTTTATAATCTTAAAGAAGAATCCAATTGAAAGTTAACTGAAGCGAAAAGAAGCAACGATAGGAGGTTACTAAAAAAGTATTTACCACACACACTTTTTACAATTCAAAGAATTTGAATTGTATTGGGGCGCTGTCTTTTTTACGACTCGAAGAGGAGTATTGGAGAAGTCTTTTTTTAATCCCTTTAGTTGGAGTGAATTTTGAACTAGGAAATGAAACGCGTGAAAAATTTTAGAGTGGTTTGGGTGCTGAACAAAAGTGAAGAGGGAAGCGAAAAGAGAGTGGTTTTTTGTTTATTCCGCTGTTTTCGAGAGAACGAGAAGTTGAGGTGTGAAAAAAATTTCCGTAAGCGAGCGAAATTTTGTGTTCACGTGCGGCATTTTCAAACCGTTTTTTGTTAATTTTTTTTGGTTTAGAAGTCTTATTATGATGTTGTGCAATTTTTAAGGTTACTTTAATAGTGGTTTGTAGGTTTTTGGTCATTAA